>NW_027500098.1:0-54228 GCF_021521415.1 Bidens hawaiensis
AAAGTGAGCCCAGAAGTCTTCACACACGCCCATGGATTGAAATGAGCTATCCTCAGTAATATTCCATCTCGGGCGGTATATGTGATCGGCTTCCTGCAAACACAAAGCAACGCAAAAGCAACGTTTTAGTCATCTAAACACTAATCTGGAAGTCCGCACAGCGGAGCAAAACAAACTTATACCTGCGGAGAGCCGGCAGAAAAGTCAGCGCCAGCCCCACGAGAAGGCTGCGCCACAAAATCTCGTGGCGCTACAGGGCTTGCGCGGCCGCCATCGGAATCTTCAAAATTGACCTCCTCATCATCCTCTGTAACAGGTCTTTTCTCCTGCGACTTGGAAAAATCAAAAACAGTCTCGCGAGGAGGGCTGCGCGCAGGAGGAGGTGAGGGAGGTCTCGACGCCGTTAGATCAGCGCGTAAAATGGTCTCCTGCTCCTTAGTAATCCCAATGAGAGGAGATTCAGTGCTTGTTGGAGCAGGAGCAGAACTAACGGCGCCGGCGCCAGCAGTGCCACCAGCAGCTTGTGTACCAGCTATAATTCCTATGAAAAAACCAACAAGGCGAAATGATTCATGACTTGATCTAAAGGAAAAAATCAGAAAATCAAAGCGCAATAAATACCTTGGCGCACCGCCGTCCGCGAATTGAGCATCGCCATGAAGTCCATTTTCCCCCTTTTCGAGGGTAAAACAGGGGACTTCAAAGCAACCTTCGGCGCAGCCTCGGTACCTTGCTGCGCCTGAGGTTGAGCCACCAAAGTCGCCGGCTCTACAAACATTTGAGTGAGCAAAACTTCATTAATAACTCTATCGGAATCACGCTCATAAAACCACAAAATATAAACAAAGTATACCTGTTGGAGAAGATGAAACAGCAGGCGCAGCGCCGCTTCCCTTGTCCGCCGCGCGAAGAGATGAGGTGGCAGCACCATACCTCGTGTGGACGGGAGGATTGCCAACAACTCGAGGCAAAGAAGACGAGGAAAACTTGGAGGTAAATCCCTTGGTTTTCTCAAGTCCCTTCGCCTGGGTAGGAGGATCCTGGGCAACAGGGGCATCATTTTTCTTCTGTTTTTTACTGGCCCATGCGCCAGTTTTGCCTTTAGCTTTGCGATTGAGTTGTGGCGCCTCAGCTTCCTCCTCCACCTCCTCTTCCGCAAGCTCCAACTCATAATTCTCGAGCGCATCTACAATACGTGCAACAGAAATGTTAACCAAATTTGGTATTCTAAAGGCCTAAGCATAAGTACAAAGGCTTACCAGGCGCATCGCTGTCAAAGCAAAATTCCAAATCAACAGGGATGAACATATCATCGAAGCGATCGGAGAAAGCAACTTCCCCAGCGCTCAGCGCGACAGAGCCACCCTCCATATGCTCGTCATAGGCGGCGTGGACATATTCCTTGCTTACTGCATAAAACAAGACAAATGACATCAGCAAAACGAATTATATTGGCGCAGAAATAATGCAACGAGCTAATAACTCACCTAAGCCATCAACTTGGACGATAGGCTCAGTCGCGCTGTCGGTCCACCTCTTGCTCATACCAACCCCCACCAGCGCCTCCTCGCAAATATTCTTGGCGGGGGATGGTTCAGCAGTTAACTTATTAACCCATGTGCCCGTTGGGTTCTTAAGAACATTCTCATCCGCTGGCGCAGAAGTGATCGCGCGCATGGTCATGCGGATGGGAATCACACCAGCCTTAATATAAAAAAAATTTTCAGACCAGTCATGAAGGCTTTTGAAGGAAACAGTGCAGCACTTAACCTTCTGACTGCGCGGTATGAACGAGAACCAAGAATCTTGGATTTTTGGCTTGTAAAAATATTGAAAGCGCCGAGGGGTGGGCTCCTCGCGCTGAGCTTTGCACATGAACTCAAAATGAGTCATGCGCACTAGTCCACAAGGATGGACTTGGGATATGTGAATCCCATAAAACTGAATGAGCGCACCCATAAACCTTGTCATCGGAAGACGAAGGTTACAGTGAGTGAAAAAGTGAGAGTATAAAGAGATGTAGCCGGGGGGCGGATCTGCCGCCGTTTTCCCGGCCGCCGGGAGCAGACAGCTGTACTCAGGGAGAAAACCCTGAGAGGCGATGAGATTGTCGAAATCAGACTGTTTCAATTTGCAGGGAATCTCATCCCATCTCTTCACTGTTTTGTTCTTCCCCACCTCCTCCGACGAGGCCTCGGCAGCCCGTTTACCCTTGCCGGTCTTCTTCAAAGTGGACATAACTAATGATTTTACACGGCGTTTGCTGGGGGAAATTGTGGTGTCTGGGTTATCAGACATACAATGGTGAATCAAACAGCGGTTACTTTAAGCACGGAAATCTGGAAGCAAAAGACAGGCTCTTAATCGGAATGAAAATTGAAGAAAAAAAAGCTCTGAAATAACAATGAAGATGAAGAAAAACCAATTAAAAAACTTGCTTTTATAGGCCCAGGAGAGAGAAAGAAACAGGTACTGATCAGAGTTACGCTCACGCGCCCCCACTCGCAGGTGCAGGCCAACATGAGCGCGACACGTGTTCCTGACACTGTATGAGGAGACATGAAAGGCCACTGTAGCACCTCGAGCACACGAAAAGTCTGACACATAACGTCTCCATCTCTGACGCATGTCAGCACCAACCAACCACGTACATGGACGATTCATTTCAACCAAAAGGATAGAATTTCGCGCAACGTACATATGAGAAACAAAAAAGAAAAGACAAACCCTATTAAAAGAGCAAACTATTAAGTCTAATATCTATCTTACCTCGCTCGCGCGAGACAAGACACACATTAGACTGGGGGGGCTTGAAGAGGTATGCACCCGCCTTAATATCGAGCGGGGCGGGTCAACCCACAAGATATAGGCAAGAGGCTTGAAATCAGGATGTCATGAAGACACAAAGCCAAAACCTATGCGCATGGCGCATATCACATATGCTCACGCATATCATATATGCTCACGCATCACATATGCTCACGCGTATCACATATGCTCACGCATCATATATGCTCACGCATATCACATCTGCGCGTGGCGCATCTGCGTGTGGCGCATATCACATATGCTCACGCATCATATATGCTCACGCATATCACATCTGCGCGTGGCGCATCTGCGCGTGGCGCATATCACATGCTGACGCATATTACATATGCTTGCGCATATCACATCTGCGCATGAAACATCTGCGCGTGAGAATAAAGAGAAGACCTCGCGCATCCCCAGGATAGGCGCATATCACACATGCACATAATCAACCACGTCCTTATCTAAATCAGGATAAGGACAACCATGATTGTGCTCATCAGACAACCTTCCAGAAGGTATCCTTTAAGGAATAAAGAATATGCTGATGTTGACAGCTGCCAATGAAAGGTGGACAACTCAGCAAAACCCATGTGCTACCACGTGATTGCACATGGGTCAGGTGAAATACCTTGGTCAGAGAATAATCAATGAAAAAGCACCAGGTGTCCTAACGTGGCGCGAAGCAATAGGAGGAGGCCAAAAAGGCCCTAATGGGATCTGAGCCCAATCATTGGAAACTCTAACACTATAAATACCACACCACCTCCACAAGGGGAAGTAAGCAAGAAAATACACTCTAAATCCTTACTCACTTTCAGATTATTATTATCTTCTCCTACAATATCTTATTCTCACACCGGAGGGTTACCCCAAAGAGGACCCCTCTGTCCCTTTCTGAGGGGTAAGTTCACGGTGCTGCTCGTTTTGTAGGTGGAAGAATTCATACTCCGGAAAACCATCGGTGATATAGTACACTCATACCCGAGGAAAGTTGATCGTCTACTAGTAAGTCGATCCACGTTTCTTCAGGGGGTGTTTGGTAGAGGGATTTGATTGGGGAGAAATGGAATTAGAAATATTTCTTTTGTTTGTTTTCCACTTTTCATTTCTATTTCTCTTTCTATTTCTCTAAAATTAGAGAATTCCATTTCTCTTTAAAACAAAGAGAAATCCATTTCTCAGCAGCCTCCTCATAGCATGTCACCACCTCGTCTCCGGGCACCACCTCGTCTCCGACCACCACCTCGTCTCCGGCCACCACCCCGTCTCCGGCCACCACCTCGTCTGCGGCCGCCACCTCGTCACCAAGTCTGCAACCGCCACCTCGTCTCCAAGTCTGCAACCACCACCCCGTCTCCGCCGTTCGCAGTGGTGAACACAAAGATGGTAACCGGTTGTAGGTTGCAGGTGGTACGGGTGAACGGAGATTAGGGTTTCAAGTGGTGGTTCGTGGTAGGTTAGGGTTTTCAGATGGTCGGGTGATTGTGGTCGCAGGTGGGTGACAGTGGTGGTGGAAATCGGCGGTGGTCGCAGGTGGCTTCTGATTATCATCATCATCATCATCATCGCCACCACAACCACCACCACAAAATCTCCAAAGAGGCAGTGATGACAGATCTGAGCCTCCTTTATCTATATCTTATGTTCCAAAAATTTGAATCTTTTTAATTTCTTGTGTACTGTGGTTGAAGAAGGGGATTTGGTGGCGGCAGCCGGTGGTGGTGGGCTGTGGTTGAAGAAAGGGCTGTGGTGGTGGTGCTGGTGGTGTGGGGCTGTGGTGGTGGGGCTGGTGGTGGTGGTGGGGCTGCGGTGGTGAGTGGTGTCAGGTTGGGTGGAGGTGGGGTTGGGTATGGTAGAGTTCTCTGTTTATTTTCTCGTGTACCAAACAAGAGACATGACTCTCATTCTCCATACCAATTCTCTTTCTCTACAATTCCATTTCCATTTCTATTTTCTCTCCTTTTCCATTCTCTGTACCAAACACCCCCTTAGTATCTCTAATATCTCAATTTTCAAAATAGTTAGTTATAACTAAATTCATTTTCAACTTTCATTTTAATGTTATTTTATGTCATTTTCAAGTTTGATTTTAATGTTATTTTATGTCTCTCCGTATAAATATTGATTTTAACTCATTTTTATGTTTTATTTTGCATTATTTCATTCTATAACTAGTGTTTTTAAATTATTATGTTTCTTAAATCCTGAATAATCATTGTGATGCACTTATTTATATTTACATTTCAGTACAAGTTTGTGTGATATCGATCATGGTCAATATTCTTTTTTTAACAACAAACTAAGTAACGTCGGGTACTCCGTACGCGGTCCCCATTGGCTAAAGGTAGCCCGAGCCGGCCACTAGTCCGGACGGACGGAGCCCCTAACGGTCCACATATTGAGGGATTCATCGGATAAAACCCGACTCCCATGCCCGCCAAATGGCACGACAGCGAGGAGCCGGTAAAACCGGGTGAGATCAGGACTCAAACCCTGGCAAGCCAGGGTCATCCCTCATATCTCCCATATAAATTGGTGATAGTGAGGTTCGAACCTCATACCTTTCACTAGTAAAGTGAGTGTTCTACCATTGAACCACATCCAATTTATCATGGTCAATATAATATATTTTTTAACAAGTAATGTTACTCTAAATTTCTAATATAAATGTGCGTCAATGTTCTATGTACGATTCGATATAAATTTTATTTAATACCGAGGTCACCCTATGAGACACATGGGTCAAATATAATTTTTTTTCTTCACGACAACTTAAGTTTGCATATATACATATTTATTTATATATAGCGTTTCCATATAAAAAATTTTATAAACAGGCAAATCATAATATGCGTACAAACTTTAGTAACATTATGTTTCATTAAACGTCCCATCGCGACACACAGGTTAACGTGTATCAACGCTTCTGCTGCAACGCGCAAGTTGTGTACTAGTTAGTATTAAGACGTAGTTGTTTTGAGCTTATCGTGTTTTGACTTTTGAGCATTTTTTCCGAAGCTCAACTCGTGTGTTGTTTTTTCAAGCTTAGATTCGGCTCGTTTAGTATTTTTTTTAATTAATTTATACATGTTTTAAATTATTTATATTTATTTTGTGAAAAACTTTAAAATGCTTAAGCTCGGCGGTGTAGTATGATTTGTGAATATAATTTTATAGATGCTCAAAAGAGGTCAAACTTGAAAATACACAAGACTCGTTAAGGCTTCACGAGCCTAAACGAGCTTCCCATACAAGGCTTGAACTCGAACTTGAAAACTAAACGAGCTTTAATCGAGGACTCTCAAACTTTCAATCAAAAGTCCTAAAACATTTTGTTTGGATTTCGGACAAAAAATTGTTAACAGAGGTCCAATGAAAACAATTAGCGTGAAATGTGTGACCGATGACAACTATTTTTTGAGGTGGTATTATTATCGACTAACTGCAAAAATGGTAGAATTATTAAAATCCAACTTATCTTTTAAAATTAATTTATATAAGTTTTAGTTATGAATATCTAAAATGAGAAAAACCTTAAAAGGCTTAAGCTCGGCTTGAGCTCAACCTCGGGCAGTACCGCGCTGCAATATAAAGTTAATTCATAGAAGTCCAAAAGAGGCTATAGTTGAAAATACATAATGCTCGTTAAGGCTCAACGAGATTCTCATACAAGGCTCGAGCTCATACTTGATAACTAAATGAGCTTTAGTTGAAGCTTGGGCTCGGCTCGAGCATGAAAAAACCTCAGCATGTTTCGAGCTTTTCATCTATCCAAATCGAATAGTTTGTGAGCGGCTCGGTTAATTTACACATCGAACATGATTACAGATATTAAGTACGTAGAATACGAAAAGTAATAAACACAAACAAGAAGACGATATGGTATATAGAAAATTGTGGACAGTTAAGAAAATGTGTTGTAGAAGTTTGTATTTCGAGGCAAATTTTTTATTTAGTTGAATTATATAGTTTAACTAGGTTATTAACCCGTGTACGACACGGGTGGAAATATTGAAATTTTCGAACAAACACATGTCATTTGAAAGGACAACATAAGTTGTTATATGTTATTTAGGACAAAAACATGCTTTAAGTTGTAAATAATATTTAGGACAAAAACATGCAGATACACTTACACGAAAGGCACTTGATGAACTTTCTCAGCTTTTCAATTATTTGCGGATATGGAAAATTGATACAAATGCTTACATCGATCCGCTTATGCCTCCCACTGAGAGTTATCACCGGAACTCATTTTTCCAGGTTAATATGTGTTTTTTTTATATTTTTTCATTCCAGACTTATTTATAAATACTTATACTAGTGCACTTCTTTATGCTTTTGAAATAGATTTATTTGAGGAAGGATAATAGTCTCGGTTCACTCTCAGACGGGACTTTGCTTGCTGTTGGTGGTCGCTATGATTATCTCCTTCACCGTATGTGGCAATCTGAATATGTAGGTTTTGATTTATTACATACTATTTTTTAATTTCTGGCTATCACTATAATTATAAAGTTTGTTTTAAATATTGACTGAAAGTCTTGCTTTGATTCTTTTAGAAATCAAATCCTCCAGGAGCAGTGGGGACCAGTCTTGCTTTGGAAACCATTATTCAGCATTCTTCTGTCGATATTAACAGACCCTTTAGGTGCGTTTATTGATTTCACAAACCTGCAGCTTCATCACTCATCATGATTGTCTTATATATATATATATACATACATATATATATATATATAATTACCGTTGTACATTTTAATGCAGAAATGATTCTGGCAGAAGTGTTCTCGTTTGTTCAAGAGGGGGTGGGGGTTTACTGGAAAAACGTATGGAGTTAGTTGCCGAATTATGGGAAGACGATATTAAGGTTTGTAGTACAATTTATTAGAGGTGGCAAAATGGGCGGTTTGGTTTAAATGTTTAATGTCAGTTTCTCTTTATTAAGATCATTAATTATTTAACATTTGAATGATTGTGTTTCTATCAGGCTGAGTTTGTTCCAAGTTTGGATCCGAGCCTTACGGAGCAATACGAGTATGCCAACGAGCATGACATTAAATGTCTTATTATCATTTCTGACACCAATGTTTCCCAAAAAGGATCTGTCAAGGTAATTTCTGTTAAGCTTCAATAATGCAAATTAATGTCTAAAATACCCTTCAGTAAACTCTTTTCTTGAAGTTGGCTAATGGTTAAGGGTTAATACCATAATAAGTTGATAATTTAATAAATTAGAATATAGGTGAATGAACTTTTTAGTTTAAATCAAGAAAATACGTTAGGTTTTTTGTAGTACTAAATAATTTGCTAATTGTACATTTATCTTTATAATTAGTTAATTACTAACACAAGCAAAAACAAAAGAAAAGGAGAAAAGTCTGAAAACGAGTTTTTAATATATACAGATTCGTCATCTCGAGCTTAAGAGGGAAAAGGAAGTAAGCCGAGAATCCCTGGCCAAGTTTTAATCAGAAGCAATGACATCACAGTTTAGAAATCTGGAACCAAATGCGAAAGTCAGATGATCCGTATACAACGTTAATGGTGCAATACAAGATATGATCATATGGATTGTGTTTTTTTTTTCGCAATTAAGTTTTGGGACCGCCATTATTTTCTGTCACATGCACATAAATACAAAGGGAACGAGATTAGTTGGAAAGAGTTATTTAGGGAAATTAATAATGCACATGCATATAAAGAGGAAAAAAGTGTTATAAAAACTAAAAATATATAGAAGAAAAAAATAGGTTGCATGTATGGTCCATGTGGCATGCTTAAACACTCAAATATATGGAAGTTAGCTTTTGGTGTTGGTTTTTGCAAAATATGTGAACACTCAAATTATTATTTTGTTAACTTATACTTACAGTTAGAAATCAATAACTTCATAGTTTTGTATTTTTCAAAACGCTTGTTCGGTTTATGCTGGTTCTACTGTAACTCGTGTTTAAAAATTATTTCTTTAACAAGGGTGTTGTAAATATTGAAAATGGTTTATAAAGTTATAATAAAGTAATTCGGAAATCACTTGTGGAAGAATATCCATTTTACATTTTTGAAGCATTTTAGTCTTTAAAAGTCGGCTCGCTGTCGGTTTTAAACGAAACAATGAGTTTAAACTTACAAACATACAATTTTTCTAAATCCACTTATCCTTTAATGCTTTATAACTTATATTTCAACACCTTTTAACATTAAATGAAGAGTGATATTTACATAAATCAAGTGTTTTTAACTTTTGTATTTTTAACTCGATTTCGTGTTTGATCATTTGTAAAATATTTACAAGAATACGTAACCGATATTTACATGAATCAAGAGTTTAGTTTTTAAACGTAACTGATTTGTAAAATATTTACAAGAAAATAGCATCTTTTTTTACAAAAAAAGGTTTTATTCAGTCCATCTCCTTGCGTTATACACTTATACTATATATATATCATTCCTTAAATAGTTAAAAGTTCAAAACTACCAATACTAGACACAGTTATTACAAATTCAAAGAGAACCATCATAACATAACTGAATTTAATTCTCCTTATCACATATCATAACGCTGAGCTCCAAAAATGAAAAACCCCTTATTATAGATATAAAATAAAATAAAGCAATATATAAACTAACAAAAATATTATTTTACTAAGTTCATCAAATTTAGCAATTAGCATTGATTGGACCAACGAACTGGTGGTAGAGTGGTAAGGCCGTAAATGAGAGACTTTGTGTTTCATGTGAACCATGTTCGATTGTGCGTTATAAAAAATAAAGTGTAAAAGTTGATACATTTTTCTCTTTTGATAATTTTTGACTGATAACATCTTACCATGAAAAGTATGATCAACTGTTTTCATTTTGTATTTGATTTTTTCTACAGCTTATTATTATGTTACCATGATTGTCATTGTTATATTAATGGTTACAAATAACTACAATTTGATCAAAAACTAGTCACACTCATAACACATTATTTTTACACTCCAACCGTAGTACTTGTTAATAGAATAACAAAAAAATGACTAACTTAATATGTTTATAACACATTAAAAAAACCCTTAGCAATAGTTCTCAACAAGATTTGCTTGTGATTGAGATTAAATGCAATAAAATTTAACAAAAATCTTAGTTTTCACAAACATCATTCTTCATTAACCCATAATTTCACAAATGAATTTGTAGTAGTATTCACCATTAACCATTAATAATTAACACAATCAAAAGTTATGCTGCAAGAACATATGTTCTTGTGGTGAAGCTGGTCCAATCTCTTCTTCCAATCTCCTTAACCCATCACCAACTATTTTGCTCTCCAAAACCTTTGGTGGTTCCACAACATCCGCCTCCGAAACCGACGATTTTCGCCTTTGCGACGATGCCACGCTAGGAAACGTGATCCACGACGGAGCTCTAAACTCCGCCCGTTGATCCTCAGTCTCCGCACCCACATCGTTTTCTAGCTCTGACCGGTTCGACGACCTTTGCGACGTCTTTTTATGCATTCGGCTGCTTCCTAAAACCACCTCGGTTGGTAATATCGGTTGATC
This sequence comes from Bidens hawaiensis, assembly GCF_021521415.1. NCBI lineage: Eukaryota > Viridiplantae > Streptophyta > Magnoliopsida > Asterales > Asteraceae > Bidens > Bidens hawaiensis. The sequence goes on from NW_027500098.1 coordinate 10,362, forward strand.
ATTACTCGGACTCCCCATTAACACCGCCAACGCCCGTTCCAACGCCGTTGTTACCTTATCCATCGACGGGCGCTCTTTACCCCGCATTCTCACACATTTACACGCTACATTCGCGATCCGTTTCAACGCCTCCGTATCTGACGGAGGCGGTAGGACCGGATCGAGAATAGCGTGTATTTCACCCGCTTTTATTAACGGGACCGCCCATTCGACTATATTTCCTTCTTCAAACTGCATATCTATCGCTTTTCGACCACTTAAAATCTCGAGTAGCAAAACTCCAAAGCTATAAATATCGGATTTCGTCGTAAGATAGTGAAGTCTATAATATTCAGGATCCAAATACCCTAACGTCCCGGCCGGTAACTCCGCCAAAGGCGAGCTACTATTTGCCGGTCCCAACAACGACAACCCGAAATCCGCCACGCGCGCGTTATGCTCTTCGTCGATTAATATATTCGACGACTTAATATCCCGATGGATAACCGGTGGACATGCATACCCATGCAAGTATTCAATACCTCTCGCAGCCTGCACCGCAATAGTCACGCGTTTAACCCAATCCAACTGCGCTTTTAACGCGTTCAGCTGTCCGTGAAGATGCTGATGCAATGAACCATTAGCCATAAACTCGTAAACCAATAACCGTTGTTCGCCTTCCTCACAATACCCCAACAAATTAAGCAAATGCGCGTGGTTTAATCTCGATAACAAATCGAGCTCGTTATGAAACTCCATCGAATGCTTCTTCATATCGGGCGAAAGCAACGCTCGTTTAACCGCAACAACCACTCCATCTTTTAACACTCCTTTAAAAACACATGAAAAACTACCTTTACCAACTTGTGACTCTTCAGTAAACCCGTTCGTCGCGGTTTCAAGCTCGCTATAACTGAAAACTTTCGCTCTTCGGATCTTTAACTCATCCAAATCCGGTTGAATCTTACCTCCGTCTTTTGGGAACCCATTGTTCTTCATGAACTTAACGTTTTTCGTTGAGCATTTACAGTTTCTTAACTTGTACCGAACGTAGAAAACAGCGGTTAACGTTACTACAATAACTAACAACACCCCGAAAACTATCTCGCCCACGATCATGGGCATCTGTAACGACCAAAATCTTTCGGTTTTCTTATCGGTGTATGTACAGTTTGATGAACACTCGACCGAGGTGCAGTTTAAGCAGTTGTACTCACAAACGCGGTCTGCATACTTCGTGCATTCGGTTTTTCGGTACATTTGAGGCGGGCAGTCGTTGCTGCACGGTAAACAGACCCGTGAACTTGTAAACTTGCATAGCGCGGTCCCGTTGGTGTACTCGTAGAACCCGTTATCACACGCGTTTGACTGACACGCGCCTGGCGGGACCGGTATCGGTAATTCGGTTGGAAAACCGGCTCCCCAACAAACCCGTGTAAGCGACTTATCGGCCCTCACACCACACGAAAAGTAGTCACCCGAGGCGATTTCGTATAGGCGAACGCCTTTTGGCGGTTGGGTTGAGGTATCGACCCGAAAGCCCCAACATACGACTTCGTGCGTGGAGCTTTTGATGCCACACGCATGAAACCGCCCTCCGACTACCGAAAGCATTGGATCGAGCGGGGCCAAGTCAACGTTGACTTGGCCCTGTCGAGCCAATGCCATTGCGAGTTCCTCTTGCGACTCCCAACTCGCACCCCAACACAAAACATTCGAGTCAACGCCTTCGATTATCCCACAAACATGGTACCCCCCCCGCGGATATTTTCCTAAACTTAACATTTCTCGGGGATTTCGTAATCACGCCGCTACTCGTCTCGTCCCCCCAACAAAACGTGCTTCGGTTTTGCGAAAACAACCCGCAGTTAAATTCCGACCCGGCGGAAACCGACTGGATTTGACCGTCGAAAACGTGACTTTTAGTCATGTTATAACCCCAACAATCGACAAGCGAAATGTCTCTTTGCCTTCCCATTAATGCTTTCCTGAGACCACACAGATGGTGGTCCCCAGCGCTGAGTTCAATGAACTCAGCGTAACTAGCCATGGGTGTTGGCACACCCATGGCTATAAAACCGCTAGTCCCCCAACAAAAGGGCTGGCTATTATTCATCAAAAGCCCACAAACAAACCCGTTGCCCGCGGTTAACCCCACGAACTGCGTCAAAGAAGGGGTCGAACGGATAATAGCCGAATTCGTACCGAAACATGTCACAAGATGAGACCCATCTGATTTTAAACTACAAAATGCATTACCATATTCACCATAAGATATAGCAATTGATGACATTGAACCAAGGCCTATGACTAAACCATTTAAATCTGATGCAACTATAATAAACATTAACAGTAGGGTCATTTCTGTCATTTCCTCCATCATAAACCTTAAAATCCTCATTATAACACTTGTTCAATTCCCACTTCACAGTTGATAAACATCCACTAAAAACACTTGTTCCATTGACTAACAAAAAGTCAAACAAAGCTATATAACTCCATTATACCTCAAAACTAATCCAAGATAATCACTACCCAGATGAAATCATGCAAAACCCATTTGGAATCTAGCAAAAAAAATTTAATTAAAAAAAAAGTTTTTTTTTTAAAGAAATGAAAAAAGAGAGGATGAACTTACAGATGAATGTAGAGATGGAATTGAATGTTGTAGAGGTGTTAAAATCCTTATTATAACATCAGTTGTCAATTCCCACTTCACAGTTCATAAAGATCCACTGAAAACACTTGTTCCATTGACTAACAAAAAGTCAAAGAAAGCTATTTAACTCCTTTATATCTCAAAACAAATCCAAGATAATCACTACCCAGATGAAATCATGCAAAACCCATATGGAATCTAGCAGAAAAAAAAATTAAAATAAAAAAAATAATTTTTTTTAATTTAAAAAAAAATGAAAAAGGAGAGGATGAACTTACAGATGAATGTAGAGATGGTAGTAGAGATGGAATTGAATGTTGTAAAGGTGTTAAGAGATCATCAAATGTTTTAGTTCAAAAGAAAGAGGGTGTGTAGGTGACTGCATTAAATGTTGGAGTTAATGCAATATTGATCTTTTCATGCCTGGATTTCTGCACACATGTCTACTACTTTGGTCCTTGTAATTTATATTTTTTTTTACTATATACCCCCCTCCCCTACCCCACCACCACCACTCAAATATTTTCAGTTTATTAAGGACTAATTAGTATTTTAAGTTTTAAACTTGTTGTTCCATTTTAGTCATTAATTTGATTAATTTTTATCTTTGACTGGTGAATGGAATAAGGTAAGGTTTTAATTAGGTGTAATTAATGTTTTTGAAATACAAATCAAAATATTAAATTGTGTCTTATGGTGGTATGGGAAATTTACCTTTTATAACTTAATATATAAACTTTATATATAAAACAAGTTGGATATTGATAGGTTTAACTTAGTTGGAAATCTGACCCAAAAGAGGAAAAAAAACATGACATGAAATTTGATCTCAATTAAACTCGATTTTTTCTCGGCTTTATTATCATTCTTGACTCACAAATTACATAGATGTTAACCATCTATTTAACTAAAACTCTAACTTAGAAAACAAGAATTTTTATCCTAGGTTAGACACGAAGTTTTCTTATTTAACTCGATTTCCTACCAATTAAAACAACATACCGAATAAATTTCCTACGATACTTTCAGTTAACTCTTTCAACTTTTTTAATAACCTGTCACTTCCAATATATTTGTCGTCTAAGGTCATGAAAAAGGTAAAGTTCTTTCGGTAGTGGATCAGTTTTAGAAAACCATCATGTAATTTCTATTATTGTTTAATTTGATGGTGTTTTAATATCAGGTCATAAAAATTAAGATAATAGTGATTAAAATAAAGTGATACACCTTATTAGTGTGTTTAATTTAGTATCATGAATGAAAAATAAACATATGAGAACTAAACAACACTATTATATAGATAATAGGTTAAATCTTGTCGGGATTAAGGTCCAGTATACGTAAAATATTTTACAAAACATTGGTTCAACTAAGAAAAATCATTGTAGATCTAGGGTGTAATCTCCGTCTTTATCATTACTAAAGTATGTTACTTGTTTTAGTAACATTTATTAAACCTAGACCGAGTAATTACGAATACAAACCTATGAAAACCGAAACAAGCATGTATAATGGTTAGATACAAACAATGCTAAAAACATACAAAAAATAAATGCTTTAACTTAGCGTTTAATTTTTTTTTCGTTGTTTGTTTATAAAAGTTTACCGTTAAAACGAATAAAAGATCAAGGATGCCACTCTTGGAATTATTTAACTTTATTATTTAATTTAAGAAAACTATATACAATTATCGTAAAATCTTTGTGTAATCTCTAATTATATTATTGATTTTAGCATTATATACAAATTTCAAACATATGTCATTTTCTTTACTTAAATATAGCAAAATAATTATTTTATTACGTCATGATTTCTTGTGTCACGTGGATTAATAAATCGATGGAACAGTACTTTAAGTATCGTGAGATTTTGACATATTTATAAAATATTTTAAAATTAATAAAAGAAGAAAAAAAATATTATTTGTTGAATTGACAAAACATAATCGAAGCATTACTATCAACAATATTTATTATTTATTATTTTTGTGTCTCTTTTTGCTAATTACAAGTATTTTATTTTATAATTTTTATACAATCCTTGATTAATTAACTCCTTTGTATGCCCCGCCCCATTCACCAAACATTTTTTATCGTTATTTAACGTTAAAATCTAATTTAATGTCGGAAATTTCAATTATTGGATCATGAAATGACACGTGTATTTGTTAAGTTGATGATGTTACGGTTAAATGTTTTTATAAAAAACTTATATAAAGGTCCAACTCTTTCTATATAAAGATTATTATGCATAACATTTTATGGTTAAGTTTATTAATAATTTTTTATAATAGATAGACAATAGTAGTAACAATATTTTATATACTATCAATCATTTAATTGTATGATATACATATAACAATAACATTATTTTATAATATTAAAAAATTCGAAATTTCCGGTTGCTTTGAGTAAAAAACTAGAAATAAACAAAGGCTGTGCACAACCAAAATGTTTGACTTAGGTCAACATATTGGAAGTTTGACCTTTGAACACATTGTTTGACTTATGTCATGATTTTGTCTTCTTGTCACATGGATATAGTTGACACTTAATAGAATAATATAAAAATATATTTACGACAATCAGTTTAATCTATTGTAAGTATGTAACAAAAAAAGATCATTTTTATTTTTTATAACAACTAAACGGCTTTTAAAACCACCAAACATGTCTATTTTAGGACGTGAATCTCGATCTGTAAAGGGAGGGAGGACCTAACACACCCTAATATCATTGGTCCAAATGTCGGTTAGTTAATAAAGAGACTATTTAAACGCGTCAGCTAAATATTGAACACAAGTAATCAACTATTATTGGTTTTATGTTATAAAAGTCACAGTGCTTTACTTATTGTATACATTGGCCAGGTTTTACCTTCCAAGTGTGTGAAGTGATGATAATGTGTCACGTGTACGGTGTAGGTTCTATTTGGCTTCCAACATTGTTAATCGCACAGTTATAATCATATAACTACACAATTATGATGGTATACCAATAAAATTATATGATATAACAATCCAATATAGTTGAGTGACTAGCGTTTGAAGTTATAAACTTTCTTCAAAGACTTATATTCTTTTTTAACTTTTATATCTTTTTTCGAAATTTGGTTATAAATTATAACTATCCATTGTATAGACCGATCCATCTAGTAAACAAATAGAGTAGTCAGTCCATAAACATTGTTGAAACTCGAAAACTATATAAATCAACAAAATCAGTTTACTTGTTACTAAATCTATGCTTTTAGATACAAGTTATGTTTCATAGGTAGTGATCTCATTATCAACTAAATTTGACTAGGACCCAGTAGAAATTAATTGACTTTAATGGTGTTAAGTGTTACTTTAGGTTATTAATTAGGTCACATGGGTATTAATGGAAATTAACACTGGGACTAAAACTGTATATGACATTCCTTGCTTATAATGCAGTTTTGCTGTCTTAATAATAGGTTAAAGTTTTCATTGAACTCAATTCTAATTAACCCTAAACATGAATATATATATATATATATATATATATATATATAAATATATTGGAATAAACGACATAGGTAAAAAAAACTCCCCCGATGGTCATACAAATTAATCAACGAGTTTGGGCAATATTTTATAAAACGACGAAAAGAACAAGGCATAATGCAAGGGCGGGATCACTAGCTTCGAGCAAGAAAATTTAAACATATAGCATATACTATTCTTGGTTAAGAGTTGTAGAAAACTATCTTGACAAAACCTAAAGAGTTGACCCGCTATATTCGGTTTGGTTTGGTTTGGTTCGATTCGGTTTCTAAATTTGATGATTAGGGTTGAGCAAAACTTTAGGCGGTTAAACCAAAATAAGTACACTATTTAGTAAAAACTGTTTTCTAGTTCAGTAAGTTGTCATTGTTGACTCTCTTACCTGTATTTTTGCCTTCATCCCACCCCACAAACCTTATTAATCGCTCTACTATAACTGATATTCTACTAAACCGACATTCTTTTATTTTGTTTGTTTCCAATCATTAAATGATACAAGCTTGAAAATTCGTAACATATAACCACAATTTGTGTTACATTTCAATACAATTTGCCCTAAAATCATAACCCTATATCGTGTCACATTACTATACAACTATAATAAAAGTTTATATACATTTAGCCAACAATGCTTGTTTCCCTAATTACAAAACATGTATGATTTGTTTCCAAAACAAAATGTTCAAGAAAATTGAATCAAAGTCGAAAAAAATCTAAATTGGAATCAGACACCGACACGAGAATACGAACGAATGTAGTTCTCATAATGATCATCTGTGTTAAGTTTATCCTCCTACTCCTACCAACCAACCAACCAGGAAAGTGATGAAAACATTCAATTATTGCTGTAAAAAAGAAACTTAATCAAAAAAGTTAAACCAGTTTGTATTGAATAATTCCCTCCAGTAAATAATCTAACAGCCTGCACACAAACAAAAAGTAAACAAATATCAAGATTCAAAAAGCTGACATGAAGTACAAAAAAATATAAATAACAAGTGAAAAAAAAGAAATATGAAATCAAATATTTAATTCAGCAATTGATGAATAAATTACTGTTTATACTTTATACCTATCATAATCATCAAGCCTAATTCTGGAGCATAAGTCAATATATGTAAAAGTCATTACTTGTAAATGTATCTTGTAGTTACTTCTTCACTGAGAGAAAAACAAAAGATAAAAATTAATTAGCTAAAAACATATACAAATATAATGTAATTAGTGTAATGCAAATAATTAATTTCAAATACAAATTTTCAAAAAATGACCAATTTTTTTAAAGTTTGTGAATAAAATTTTTTCACATAAGCATTTTTTTCATATGTGAGCAATTTACAGGTAAAGTCGGTAATAGATTTCATGATGAAGAAGCTAGTGAGATTATCAAGAAAGTAGAGAGAGAACCTTAGATTGCAAACGTGAGGAACACCGAATCTTAACTCCATCACGTTCAATAATTTTCCCACCAAAAACCGGTGTGCTTCTTAAAATTCGTTCATGAGATTGACCATGAACCGGATCACTATTGTGGTAACGTTTCTTTCTCTTAGCCCCGTCATCAGATGCTGATTTAGCAAATGTATTCTCTTCACTTCTGTAATTTACATATATAACATAATTACCAAATCCATATATATATATATATATAGGGGCGAGATATGCTAAAAAGCCTTGAGTGTCTAACAAGCATCTCGGTCCCACGTATACGGAGGACGAGGGGGGCAGACCTCCAACTTTTTTATATTTCTTAGTTTGAAATCTGGACGCCCTGTTGTAAAAATCCGGACTCCGTGTTTTATCTTTTATATATATAGCAATACTATACTCAAATTAAAGATTAAAAAAATGCTTGATTTTATGGTGTCATTTTTAAAACATATATATAGCTGCATAAAAAAGTTATTAACATCTTTTTTTTAAGAGAAAGTTGCTAAAAGGTCAACAATGATGGGCTTTTCCCATTTTGCCCCTTCATCTCCTTTTAAAGCACCCACATCATCTTCAAGTCATCTCAACCATTGATTTGTTTTGATCAAAGACTGAGAATTCTTCTCACACTTTTTAGACACACACTTAGGAGAACCAATAAAATGTTAGTAACTGCAAGAACCGCATTAAATTTTGTAGTGTTTATTACATAAATTGACTGGAATGCAATCATGCATGTAGATTTCAATATTCTAAAGATTCATTTTTGAAAAATATAATACTGATAGTCTTTTATCAATATGCATATGTGGCATGTGCACAATTTTACAATTTAAAAAAAAATTCAGGAGAGGAGATAAAATCAAAGAAAGAGAGGCGGTAGATAAATAAACATTTGTTTCTCGGTTTGCTTTTTTTGTTTAAGCATTATGTACATTATGCGGTTATCGTATACTATGGTTCTGAAAAGAACGTGTGTGTGTGTGTGTGTCCAACTGTCCATACAGACACACATATTAATAACAAAGATTATTATGACAAGAATGTTACCCTGAAACTCCCATTCCTTCTGCAGACTTGATTCTTTCCTGCAAATGTAAACAGCGGTGATGTTAAAAGGGGGAATGTGGAATTTTGGATGTGTGTATATTGTAAGCAATTATGTGGTTACCAAGAATGGCAACATAAGGCAAGAACAGTAACCTTTAACAAAGTCAACATACCTCATTTACAACAGTTGACTGACTATGGTTACCGCCAGCTTCTTGATTAACCTCAGTAGTGCTATTTAACAAACTTTCATTACATATATTTCCAGTTCTTGAACATAATGAACCTTTTTGTAGACTCGACAAATCTGACAACGGAGCTTCCTCAGAATTTTCAAAACTTTTAACTACATGTTCCGAGTTCTGGTCAACCTTTGACCAACACTGCTCAGAACCACTTACCGTAATTACTTCCTTTTCTACCACCAAAGGAAGAGTTTTCCCAATTTCTCTACTCAATGATTGAAGTGAAAATTTATTTTGTAAACAAGAATTCATGCTGGCATCTGAACCAGAAGTTTTGTCAGTTGAACCAACTGTAAGGTTATGATTTTTGCATATACAAATTTGTTTCTCCATACGTTTCAGCCAATCAGATCGTTTCATATTCAAATCAACAACAATACTGGTCCCGTCTTTGACTCGCACATGATATTCAAAAGATGGAGATACTGTAGAAGATTTCATGGATGCAGTATTTGCTGAATCTTGGTGCTTTTTTTCTTCTTCAGTCTTGCTTCCAGAACTTGAAGTATCTTTATATACGCTTTCTTTTGAAGATTTCATTGTATGTTTGGAATTTCTGTGGTGAGAATATTTTGAACATGATGATAAACCTTTCTTGCTTTGCAACCGTGTTGACCTTTGGTTAGAAGATTTAATCACTTCAGCATCTCGAGCCTGCATTTACATTCCTGGAGTTAATAAAAGCAGAATAACATATGTGTTGAATTTGATTACAAAGATTATACTATTTCAAAAAATATGACAAATATGTTTCTTCAAAACTAGTGCATTGCTGCATTCACCATTCACGTGTACAAGGTAATAACAACCAAATATAGAAATGTGTCTTGATGACTTGATCATAAACTTCTAAAAGTATAATTGCATAAAGAAACAAAAAAAGGCATCAATAACGAGAAGTCATACTAAGAAGTAAATACTAAATAAAAAAAGATAGGTTTAAATTTTAATAAAACTAGGCTTGAAACTGCACTGCAATGCACTGCTATTATGTCTATTTACGTATTTAAACTACCATTTATAAAGATAATATTTCAATTCCTGCTTTAAACAATATTAGGCATAAGAACTAAGACGTAACAGTCGTCATAACATTAAGAAAGCATGAGCAATCGCCAATGAAAGAGAAATACCTCAACTCCTTCCTTTTTCATAGATTTCAAATGATCATTATCCATAAGTTGGCTGATATTCCAGACGATTCCTGAACCAATATACAACAAAAGCAGTAGTGCCACACAGCCACTTTGAACATTTTATGCGGTGTTACAGCTCAAATGCATAAGTAATGGATATCATGATTGATGAATTCTGTTGTAAACTTAAAGAAATCGGTAGTTCAACAATGTTTGTGGCAGATATCACAATCAGTTATCAGACAAACAACTTCTGGTTAAATCACTAGGGTTAATTTAATGCATTTAGTGGAAGGGACATCCTAATTTAGTAATATTGCACTATATACTCATAGGTGATAGTGAACCTATGGAATTATAACCAAAATTTTTTCAGAAATAACAAACATAAAACCATAAGGGTAATATTGTAATAAAACTTTAAACAACCAACACGGCAATACTTTTTAGAGTATTTCCTACTTTCTTTCATGTTAACTCACTTTCACTTCAAACTTCAAAACCAGCATCACCTTACCATTAAACTCCTTCCAAAAGAGAGACAAGTAATTCAAACTTTGAACACTATGGCACAAGCATAATGCCAAAATGAGGATGACATGGCATTTTGAGATCCAGTCAAGTCATTAACAAACAAACATAGTTAGCCTTTTAAGCATAGATACTAAATAATACACAATGTAAAGGTGAACATGGAGAAAATCACAAAGGAAGATAGAATAATGAAAGATATAAGCAACAACAAAAGCTAGCTAACGCATGTGACTCGCATTGTAAAAGAGAATAATTCGTTTACAAAAACGTTTATCATGAAAGATCTTTTCCTATAAAAGTCACCAGTAAGATATAAAGGTCATTTGAGATCTTCACAATTTATGTATTTTGGTTATGTTGGTCACAGGTGATCTTAGAAACATGGCAATACATACTCATAGGTAACGATGGACCTATCACCTATGGATTTGTAACCAAATTTATTTCACAAATCGCAAACACAAAGTAATAATATCGATCATGTCAAAGATGTTTATCTAGTTTTAAAGTATTTCCTATTTTCTTTCATTTGTTACTCACTTTCACTCACAAAACCAGCATCACACTATCATCAAACTCCTTCCAATAGGTCAATACTAATTAACACAATATATTCTTCATAATAATGTAGGCGTGAACATATGATGCATACTGATTCTTATTACCAAGTGTTACACATAATCTTAACTTATGAATTCTAACTCCAATATTATGCTTTAACACAAAGAACACATGAACAACTTCACAATTTGCACACCTATCTCCAAGGTTAACAAATAAACTACTCGATGCGATTCAAAACCTATCACAAATCGAATCCAGTTCACAAATGGCAACTTCACATTCAATAATACCCAAATCTATGATACTCGAATGCGATTTGACGTTACAATCTAACGAAGGTATGAAGCTCGGTGACTCATACCAGAAATAATTCTCTATTGATCACACATCTAAAGCCTCCAACCCTAACTTGATTACCAATACATTACCATACTAATCCTATTACAATTACAAACTAAACCTACCTCACCGGATTGTGATTATGGTTCGCAATTACCGACAACTTATAAATTCTTACTCCAATATTATGCCCTAACACATGAACTGTTTCACAGTTCACATTGCAATCTTCAATGTTAACAAATAAACTAACTCGATGAGTCGATGTGACTCAAAACCTAACACAAATCAGATCCGGTCCACAAATAGCAAATCACATTCAATGATACCAAAATCTCGCGTTACAATCTAATGAATGTATGAAGTTTGATACCAGAAATAAATAATCTACTTGACCGACTTGTCAACTTAAGTCCTTCCACATTCACCGACTCGTGATTTCCAACCGCATTACCAACAGTCCAACACCTTATAATTCCTAACTCCAATATTATGCCCTAACACCAACTAAACAACTTCACAGTTCACGTTATTATAATCCGCAATGTTAACAAATAAACTAACACGAATCGGATCCGGTACGCAAATAGCAACTCACATTCAATAATAATAGTAATAATAATAATAATAATATATCAAAACCTAAGTTATACTCGTGTGCAATTAGAAGTTAACGACGTTATGAAGTTCGGTGAATCGTACCTGAACCGATGGTGACGTGGCCGGAGATTGACGGCGGACGGTGGCGGTGAAAGTGAAAGAGAGGAGAGTGTTAAGTAACGGCTCAAAAGACGATGACCAATGAGAGGGTTTTGATTAATAAGACGGAGGAGCCAAAACTTATCACCTTATTTTCATTTCAAATCCCCAAACAAACCATTATTACTTATTTACACTAGTTTTTAACTACGGGATTATTGTTTTCAACGTTTCTAATATTTATATATATTTTCGGATTTTAATTTTATTTGTTGTAATAAATTTAATAATATACTTAGGGTTTAATTTGATGAAAATGTTTCACAAATAAATAAGATGTTATAACCCGCTTAAAAATTATCTGAGTATGGTGAGACCTATGACCCGTTATGTTTTTTTTTTACTATAAAACTATTTCTTAATTATAAATAAATGCATCATGTATTCCGGGGTTATTTTACATTATTTATTTATAATATTTATATATTTTTATTTTTTTTCAATTTGATTTATTGTAAAGAAGTTAATAATGTAATTAGGATTTGATGATGAAAGGGTTTCACAGATAAATGAGCTGTTATAACCCGTTTTAAAAGTAATCTGGTTTTGGTGAGACTCATGACCCGCTTGTTTTTTTTACTATAAAATTGTTTCTTAGCTATAAGTATCTTTTTTTTAAAAAAAAATCATATATTAATTTTTAGTATGTCCCTATTTTAAAGGATTATCATATCAAATATTTTGTTAGATTAACTTTTAATATAATGCGATGTTATAACCCGTTTAAGGGTTATCTGGGTTTGGTGAGACTCATATGAATCCGAGTCAAATGCATAAGAAGCTTTCATATATACAAATAAAGCAATCTGGTGGCAAGAGAAAAAGTAAGGAGCAACCATATAGCTTTTAAATGTTTCGTTTATATATTATAGATTTAAGATTAAAATTTTAGTTCTATGTTTTTTCTTTTCTTTTGCTTTTTTTTCTTTCCTTTTCCTTTCTTTTTTGCGCGCAACATGTGTTGTAATTTAGTTACATTCTCATATGTTATTTTACATTATTCGTTTATAATATTTATATGTTTTTTCTGGATTTTAATTTTATTTATTGTAATGAAGTTAATAAATACTTAGGATTTTATGATAAAAAAGTTTCATAAACAAATGAGATGTTATACTCGGTTTAAAACCTATCTGAGTTTAGTGAGACCCATGACTCGCTTATTATTTTTTTCACTATAAAATTGTTTCTTAATTATAAATAATATCTTTTTAAAAATTGAATATTAATTTTAGTATATCCATGTTTTATATGATTTTCTTATCAAATATTTAATGAGTAACTTTTAATATAATTATATATTATAACTCGTTTAAGGGCTATCTGGGTTTGATGAGATCTATACCCATGAATTCGGGTCAAATGCATGAGAAGTCTTCATTTAAAAATAAAGCAATCTGATGACTTGAAAAAAAATTAGGAAGCTTTCGTTTATATATACACTAGTTTTTATCCCTCGTATTATTGGGGTTGCTTTACATTATTCGTTTCTAATATTTATATATTTTTTTTGGATTTTACTTGTATTTATTGTAAAGAAGTTAATAATATACTTAGGGTTTGATAATGAAAGTGTTTCATAAATAAATTAAATGTTATAACCCGATTTAAAAACTATTTGGGTCTGGTGAGACTCATGACCCGCTTATTTTTTCATTATAAAATTGTTTCTTAATTATAAATAATATCTTTTAAAAAAACGGATACTAATTTTTAGTATATCCATATGTTATAGATTTTCATATCAAATATTTGGTAAGATTAATTTTTAATTTAATGAGATGTTATAACCCGTTTAAGGGCTATTTGGGTTTGGTGTGACACATACCCGTGAATTCGGGTCAAATGCATGAGAAGTTTCCATTTACAAATAAAACAATCTGATAACCTGAGAAAATATAGGGAGATTTCGCTTATATATATTTAAAATTTAAGATTAATATTTATTCTTCTGTTTTAAGGGTGTATTTTACAAGAAGTTTACCAAAAGTAATAATATTCCTCGCTTTTTTTTTTTTTTTATAGAATCATGCACACATTTAATTTTATTAGCCAAGAGGATGAATTAATGTGAGGTTTTTCTTTTTTTTAATTGGTATAAATTCACAACCTTTTATTTTGATTTCTTTTAAAATACAAATACAAACTAGTCTTACTAATTTATGCATTTTAGAAAAATTACTTATATCTTATGAATCCATAAAATATGTTATTATGTTTATTATTATATTTAACTTTTTTTATTTTTTAACCACCTCATGCGGGTTCTATTCTAGATTTTGTTTTTTTACCTTGAATTTTAGTTCTGGTACTAATGTGTAATGTTAGGTGTATATGACCCGATTTTTGGCATTCTCTCGTTTTCCCAACAAAACTCTACTAAAAATCATCTATCACACTTGTTAAAAAAGTTAACAAAGAATGAGTATTGTTTGAATGACAAATTGCTATAAATTCTGTGTAATCGTAAGCTATATTACGAATCATCAAATAATACTTAGATAATGATACACCCGTGTTATAGTGCATATATTTCCTAATTTTGTAAATCTTAAAAATCATTGTCTAATTTCTCATCTAATTTAACTATACTATTAAAAAAAATCTATTGTCCGAATGACATTTAACTAGGTCATCCATATAGAATGTCAAGTAGATGACATGTCAGCTATTTCCTATTATATCATGACCCATGATCCGTTTTTTTATCATAACCCATTACCGATGTTGCATGACAGTAAGACTATGTGTCATATGGGTCTTGAACTTAAGACCCCATGTTTCAAACTAAAGATGCCCACCAACTTCACTTAAGTGGCAACTAAGTTAAATTTTTTGATTAACATATAAAAACATACGCCTTCAACCTCCCCACGGCGACCTCCACCCTCACATCAAATCTCCAAATCAACATCTCCTCTCGGATAGATGATTATTCCGGTTTCCACTTTGAACAACTTGACGTTTACATTTCCTACAGGTATCGGATATTAGGTTTATTATTACGAGTCATGGGCCCATTATGTATCAAGGGTTTTCATTTAGTTCTTTATATATTTTATATATTGTAATGCATTATTTATTAATAATAGTTAAGTTCAGTGTTTTAAAAACTGGTTTAAATCGGCCGGTTGAACCGGTTAAACCGGATCTCGCACAACAGGCCGGTACTTTGAGTCCGATATTTTTAGCCGGTTTGCTAGAACATCGTACTGACAGTTTTTTTTTCTAAAATACTGGTTTTTACGGCAAACCGGTTTTAAATCCGAGAAATTTTTGATATTTGCGGCCAATATTTTTACAAAATTACTTTTAACCCAACAATTAACATTCAATCGTGCAAACTTTATGACTCTTTTTTAATAAGTGAGTGTTTTTGCATTACTTTTTTTAATATGAATTAACTTTTGGATTATTTTTTGTAATGAAATCATTTACTTTTGGGTTATTTTTGGATTGAAGTTGCATTTATAGGAAATTATAAGGTAAACTATTCAACCGGTTGAACCTCCCGGTATAACCCGGTTCAACTGGTTGTTCAATTTTTTAGCCTAATCCAGTACACGTAAAATACCGGTTTTTAAAACATTGGTTAAGTCTTTTATCATCTTAATTACAATAGGAACCAATCGATCACATTGCCAACAATGATTCCTCCCACATACCTAGGCGGCTCTAAGAACATGGTGGTTTGGTCTTTGTATCTCAACGGAACTAAAGTTCCGTTGACCCCTGCTATTGCAGTGTCTTTGGCACAAGACAAGACCAGGACAGTGTTGATTAATGTTACAGTTACAGGACGGATGAGATCGAAATATGTTTATGTTTCAGGTCGATACCGCTTGAAAGTAAATTGTCGGGCATACATTATGTTTTGGAACAACGGTAGTAACGTCGTTGGTTCGAATGTTAATTATCCCTTTGATCCTGAATTGTGTCATACTCATGTTGGATTACTAGGGTTAAAAATATTTTAACCTTGATAACATCTCTTAAGTTAATGTTTTCTCTTTATTGAATTTCATTGTTAGCTACTTTCATGTACTTGTTACACTTGTTTTGGTTTAATAGTTGTTTAAGCAAGTGTATGAATTGAACACTAGGTTTTGACTTTCCGGTATTTTAGTCAAAACGTGAGTTAAATTACTGTAAACGGGTTTTTAATACTGTAAACCAAAATCAAATCGTTTGAAAATTAAAATCAAAACAAAAGAAAAAAATAGGTTGTAATGGTTTTTTAACATAGTAAACAAAAATAAACATGGTGCTGTTTGTTTTTGAAGACAAAAATTGTCTGCAATCTGATTTTATCTGAGTTAATGTCTACAACTGAAAATGTGGTCTGAAGGTCTGCAATCTGAAAATATAATGCTATTTGTTTTATAAATTAGATATCGCCTGCATAAGCTGAAAATTAGATACCTATAATATATATTACAGTAGATAAAAGTTATTTAACGTTTATAGACTGCTAAAATAACTGGTAGTAGTGTACGAACTATGGAAGTGGGTGGTGGTAGACGATTGTGGTAGGCGGTGATGGACGGTTGTGGTGGTAGTGGTGGGTGGTGGTGGTGGTGGCGGATGATGGGTGGTAGTGGTGGTGGACGGTGGTGATGAACGAACGGATTTGGGTATTATATTCATATTATATTGTTGTTATATTCATTATTATAACATCAATCGTCGTTTATAAAAATTAGCTTATATATTTCGTTATTCGTTAAGGTATACGGGCCTTTTTTATTTCGGCTCGACCGAGTTATTTAAATTTTTAGAGAGGACCCTGACCACGAGTGCCGAACTAGTAGCGGCCAAGACAAGCGTCTTATAGAAATCAAGCAAAACCATATTAATGAATAATATAATGTTTATGAATTGGTTTAGAAAATCTTGTTATGTCATAAACCATAAACAGTATGAATTAGCGAAAATTGAAAATTTGTTAAGAGAGACAAGTTAGTTTAAACAAATTTGATAGATTCAATCTCTTATATATATAATAAAAACAAAATAATAGAACTCAAAAATCATTAACAAGATAAATATATATGAAATTAGAAAAGTTTAAATAGATAACGTATGAACTAATTCCAGCTATCTTGTTATTTTCATATCTATCTATTAACAATATTCAAATAATTAAGAAGATATACTAGTTGCAATGTGCATATATATATATATATTCATCTCCGTCTCCTTCACAATTTCACCTTAGCTTCATAATCAGCCATTAACCACCATGAGCACCGCAGAACATGGTCCCGGCCATGGCAAACGCCCGAGGCCCGAATGCACATGCAGAGATTTTTTTTGCTATACTACATTGTTATTAATCATCGCTATTAATCATCGCATTCGGCATCACAACCTTAGTCATGTACCTCAGTGCCATACCGGATCCAAGTTTTACCGTCAACGACGTCAAATTTTACGCTTTCAACCTCTCCAGGGAGACCTCCACCCTCACCTCAAACCTCCAAATCACCATCTCCTCCTCCAACCTTGATTCCGCGGGTATCCACTTTGGCCGACTTAGCCTTTACGTGTCCTACAGGTATTATTGGATATTAGGTTTATTATTGAATATTGTAACGGGTGTACATATTATTCGGTATTAAATGATATTAGGTTTATTATTGTATATATTAGGTTTAACTGTTTTATATCATCTATACTATATATAATAATTAAGACTCTTTTTTTAAGTAATTTACAATATATAATGCATGAGTTACAACAATAACTAGGGGCAAACATGTCATTGTAACATCAAATATAACGTGCATTTGCAATTTATTAAAATAATTACAAGTTCCATCCCTTTAAATTACAATAATGGTTCTTAGTCTTTTACATATATATTATTTCATTTTCACTTTTAACCAACTACCCCCACGATTTTTAAACGGTCATAACTTTTTCGTACGCTAATATTTTTTAAAATAAATGACATCATAAAAACGAGCATTTTATTATCTTTAATTTGAGTATGATATTGCTATAGTTTTCGAAGTAAAAAAAAGTATACAAAAGTGTTTGCGGTTTGCTTTTGATGGTTTTAAATTAAACCATGAGCCAACGTTACACGTTTTTTGTCTTCGAAAACCGAAACTAAACTGTTTCTAATTAAAATCCAACTAAACCGAATCATTACCAACGATTAGGTTCCGATATAGTTTGTACTTCGATAAAAAAATTGAGTTTAAAATTTAAAACAAGAATTATTAATCACCATATACCTTCACTTCAAACTAAGTATCAACTAATACGTTATTAAGAGAATCATACTATGAACAAAGATAACTTTTGTTACATAAATAATAAACTTTATTAGAATAAATAGAAGGCAAAATCATAACAAGAACAAAGATTATAAAAAAAACACTGGAAATTTGGCTACATTAAAGTTGTAATAGACGAATTTGCTCGTATTAAATAAAACTTTGGTTAACTATATTTTAACTATGTCTAATATATATTATAATATTAAATAAGTAAATAATTAACATTTCAATATGTACGACTAGCTCCGGTTTCAACCGTGAAACCAAACTGGTGAACGGTCTCACAGTTTCAAACGAAATAATGAACACCCAAAATTTGTTACATGATTATCATAGTATGTGTTTCCAGTTTCCCGCTGCATCGCGCGGGCACTCTTCTGGTTTGTTTTTAATATTTATAATTTTTTTAATTTTTTAACCTAATTTATTGTATGAAATATATACATATGATTTGATGATAAAATTGTTCACAAATAAAAGAGATAATATAACCTGGTTTAAAATTTATATGAGTTTGGTGAGACCCGTTTTTTTTATACCATAAAATTGTTTCTTATAACAGGAACAAACAGATCACACTGCCAATATCGATTCCACCCATGTACCTAGGCTCCACGGATGTCGCGGTTTGGCCTCCCTATCTGAACGGAACTGATGTTCCGTTGACCGCTGATCTTGTAGAGTATTTGGCAGAAGACAAGACCGGGACAATGTTGATTAATGTTAAAGTTACAGGACGGTTGAGAGCAAAAGATGGATATATTTCAGGTCGATACCGGTAGAAAGCAAACTGTCGGGCGTATATTATGTTTCAAAACAACAACGGTAGTAACGTCGTTGGTTCATCCGTTAAGAATCCATTTAATAATGATACGTGTGATGTTGATGTGGTTTAGGTTCAGGAAAGTTATCTCAAGTTAATGTTCTCTCTCTTTATTGGTTTTCATAATGTACTTTTGGTACTTGTGTTGGTTTAATCGTAGCATTAATCATGATCATGCCATTCATGTTTGCATATGAAGTCGTTTAGGCAAGTATACGAAAGTGTTCACTTTTAGGTAAATTTAGAGGTTTTCATGTCAAAATACGAGCTGCGTCGTCATTAACGGGTTTTGAATATTATAAACCAAAATCAAATTGTTGAAAATTTTCATCCAAGCTAACTAAACAAAGCGTTAGTTTGTAAGTGTTTGTTAGTTTGTAAATCAAAACAATATTGTCAAAAAGTCACTGGAAAAATAGGTTCGCCGGAGAATTTTGCCAGAGATATTGGTGGAGAAGATGGTAACAAAATCAAGTTTCAAGTAATAGTAAAAATAACTCTTGTTCTTTATTTCAAAATTAAATAAATTAAATATATTATTTACATACTCATTCCTTTTAGTTTTGTTTTAAATTACTATTTTAATTTTAATAAATTTTGTATTAATAACTCCTATAAGTATTAAGTTTTAGGGTTTCGAAAATTTGGGTATTACATTCATATTATATTGTTTATATATTCATTATTATAACATCAATTATCGTTTATAAAAATTAGCTTATATTTTTCGTTATTCGTTAAGGCATACGAGCCTTTTTATTTCAGCTCGACTGAGTTATTTAAATCTTTGGAGAGGGCCCTGACCATGAGTGCCGAACTAGTAGCGGCCAAGACAACCGCCGTCTTATATAAATCCACACCATACTGCAAAAAAATGACTAACATAAACATCCTATTATTCATTCATATGCTTTTGCTTAGACGGCTTGCGACTTAACTTAAACACGTAAGTCATCTTAGCAAAACCACAAGAATGAATAATATAATGTTTATGAATTGGCTTAGAAGACCTTTTTATGTCATAAAACGTATGAATTAGCGAAAATTGAAAATTTGTTAAGAGAGACAAGTTAGTTTAAACAAATTTGATAGATTCAATCTCTTATATATATAATAAAAACAAAATTATAGAACTCAAAAATCATTAACAGGATAAATATATATGAAATTAGAAAAGTTTAAATAGATAACGTATGAACTAATTCTAGCTATCTTGTTATTTTCATATCTATCTATTAACAATATTCAAATAATTAAGAAGATATACTAGTTGCAATGTGCATATATATATATATATATATATATATATATATATTCACCTTAGCTTCATAATCAACCATTAACCACCATGAGCACCGCAGAACATGGTCCCGGCCATGACAAACGCCCGAGGGCCGAATGCACATACAGAGCTTGTTTTCGCTATACTATGTGTTTATTAATTTTCATATTCAGCATCATGACCTTATTAATGTGCCTCTGTGCCATACCGGATCCAAATTTTACCGTCAACGACGTCAAATTTTACGCTTTCAACCTCTCCAGGGAGACCTCCACCCTCACCTCAAACCTCCAAATCACCATTTCCTCCTCCAACCATGATTCCACGGGTATCCACTTTGACCAACTTAGCCTTTACGTGTCCTACAGGTATTATTGGATATTAGGTTTATTATTGTATATTGTAACGGGTGTATATATTATTCTGTATTAAATGATATTAGGTTTATTATTGGATATTAGGTTTAGTTATTATATTTTAGGCTTTTTTTATTTTTTTACGAGAGTTGTTTCATATTATTTGTTTATAATATTTATATATTTTTTAAATTTTAATCTAATTTATTGTATGAAAGTTAATAATATATATATGGTTTGATTATATAATTGTTCACAAATAAATGAGATAATATAACCTGGTTTAAAATTTATATGAGTTTGGTGAGACCCGTTTTTTTATACCATAAAATTGTTTCTTAAATGATAATAATATTTTTTTAAAAAATCAGATATTAATTTTTAGTATATCTGATTTTCATATCAAATATTTGGTGAGATTAATATTTAAGTTAATTCGGGTCAATATGCATGAGAAACCACCATTTATAAATAATGGAGTCTGGTGGATCGAAAATGTAGGGAGCATTCGAGCAACCAGAGAGCATTTTAAGGTTTCGTTTTATATATATATTATAGATATTGAGTTTTAGGTTTATTATTATATATTGCACATATTATTCACTAATATATGAAAGTGCTTTATCATCTTACAACAGGAACCAACATATCACATTGCCAATATCATTTCCACCCATGTACCTAGGCTCCACGGATGTCGCGGTTTGGTCTCCCTATCTGAACGGAACTGATGTTCCGTTGACCGCTGATCTTGTAGAGTATTTGGCAGAAGACAAGACCGGGACAATGTTGATTAATGTTATAGTTACAGGACGGTTGAGAGCAAAAGATGGATATATTCAGGTCGATACCGGTAGAAAGCAAATTGTCGGGCGTATATTATGTTTCAAAACAACAACGGTAGTAACGTCGTTGGTTCATCCGTTAAGAATCCCTTTGATAATGATACGTGTGATGTTGATGTGGTTTAGGTACAGGAAAGTTATCTCAAGTTAATGTTCTCTCTTTATTGGTTTTCATAATGTACTTGGTACTTGTGTAGTTTTAATCGTAGCTTTAATTGAGTGTTCACTTTAGGTAAATTTAGAGGTTTTCAGGTCAAAATACGAGTTACATCGTCATTAACAGGTTTTGAATACTGTAAACCAAAATCAAATCGTTGAAAATTTCATCAAAATGAACCAAACAAAGTGTTAACTTGTAACGGTTTTTTAATATAGTAAATCAAAGCAAATATACTGTTACTAACGGGTAAGATCTCAAACTTCAATCCAGTAAAAAATCAAAATTTTCATTCTTTTAGCGAAAATTAAAGAAATAATCCTGGTTAACTAGTAATTAATATTCATGTGAAAGTTATTGTCCAGTAACTATATCATTCTATAGCAATACCATGTTTGACTAGAATTGATCGACGTTTCAACCAACCTTCAAATTAAATAACCATTTTTCACGTCAATTTTTCCATCCTATATATAAAATTCTTAATTAATTAGTTTTAGGGGTTGTTTGATGGATCGGTTATCTCACGGCAAGCTTTGAACCCATTGGTAACACCGCCGTCACCTATGTGGATATGCATGACTTCAAGCTCACGTGAGTATGAATGACTCCGATATTATCTCTCAATCAGCCAGACATCATATTAATTCATACAACACTAGATTGCTAAAAAACCCTTTACTCTAATTACTCCATTTGAAATAATAATGTTGTGATAAAATTGTAACTTAATAAATATAACAAACCTTGAGGGAAACTAGCAGAGTTTAGGATAGTAATATGGGTGTACATGATCTATTTCTATATGATACACGTATATTATAACTTATATATTGTTATACATATTACATATATGATAAATCTCCTTCACAACTGCAGTTACCCACCATGAGTGCCGAACTAGACACTTGCGACAATGACATACGCAAGAAGATCTACACCATATTGGAAAATACTTGCATCATAATATCCGTATTATTCATATCCATATCCATTCTCTTCCTCATCATAACCTTTGTCATATTCATTATCCCCGGCCCCTCGCCTACCATCGTCGTCAACGACGTCAAAATTTACGCCTTCAACATCTCCACAACCACCTCCACCCTCACCTCCAACCTCCTAGTCGCCCTCTCATGCAGAAACCACGAAGACGTCGGTTTCCACTTAGACAATATTAATGTTTACGCGTTATACAGGAGACAACAGATCACACAGTCAACAATGGGTCTTCCCATGTACCTAGCCTTATTGGACGTCACGGGTTGGTCTCCGTCCCTCAACGGGACTGAAGTTCTCGTGACCCCTAGTCTTGCACTGGCGCCCAGGACAAGACTGCGGGGAATATGTTTATTAATGTTAAAGTTACGGCACTAGTGGCATGGAAAGATGCGGTATATGGTATTTATAGACGTCGATCGCGGTTTAGAGTAAGTTGCCCGGTGCATATTAAGTTCGGGAACATGAACGCTAGTGATCATGTTATTGGTTCGGCTGTTATGGATCCATTTGTTGGAGAGTGTGTTTATGTTTAATCCCTAAGTTCTTTCTATTCGTAGGTTCATAATATTATTATTATCGTTTGTATAGTAACTTTATCATGATCATAATTATCTTCTATTTTTATGTGTTTGTTAACTGTTTCAGTTTAATACTAGTTTTAATCTTTATCATTGAAAAGTGAAAACATTAAGACTATTTATGAATCGGTCTCGAAGATTTTTAGTTCAAACCGTGAGCTAACGTACGGTTTCAATAAAATAAAGTTTTCATCATAACCTAAGAAAACAAAAACCTAATCCTAGTTATCTAATAATCTAATCTGAAAGGGCCAAGATAATATTTGTGTGATCGTGATTTTCTAGTAGCTATATCATTGTCTCATCTTCAAACTCTACGTATATGGTTCAACAATATATTTATTTAATCACTTCACTAGCATAATAGGAAGATCTAATACATCTTTTTATATATAGACATAGTTTTAGAACTCGTGTAATACACAGGATGTTCCAATAATAATAATAGAAAAAGTAATAAGTACATAATATATGTGAAAAAAATGCATTACAACCTACAAATTTGAATGTATACAAGATTTAAAGTTGTATTCATAGTTTTTCCATCTTTATCCAATTTGTTTGTTACACAAAGTGAAACAGAAATAAATACAATTCGACTTTGTATACACAAACACCCGTGGTGGCATATCGTTCTTTTCGATATGCAACTCAAAGATATCAAAAGGCGCTTGTATACACAAGCCATTTTTAGCAATTAAAATATGCAACTCGAGCAATTACATCTTCTTCTTTTATTTTATCAAACGTTTCTCTTTCGACCACACAAATTAAAGCATTGGTCAAATACTCATCACTCATTTGGTTATGCAAACCCGCATTGATGAGCTTCATTTTAGAAATCATATATTTTAAAAGTTGAGTTTAAAATCTGGAAAACCAACGCTAGCTTCAATATTCGATAAACTAAAGGAAAAGTTGTGTTTACTGGTTTCCATCATTACACGAACAATGCTACACATTCCATCCGATCTTGCAAATTTATTATCTTCATTTAAAATGTGATAAAGTCGTCAAATCACCTGAAACACACCCTCTTTTCATTACTAATATCATTCGGATATATCTCCGAAAATGTCACTATCTTAGATAAGTCTAACTTGGAAAACGAATCTCACAAATTTAAACCGAACATATTTTCTAACAAACTAGTTGAGACCTCACTGAATCTATTTCCATGTCCTTGAATTTGTGTGGCAACCAACACCTTCGGGACACAATATCTGTACATACCCTAAACGTGATCACGTGTCACAAGTTCACATTTTGTTTACTCTGCACTAAATAGGGCTTATATAGTTTAGCAAGGCCATGCATATCGTTATTGTATGTTAGGTAATTTAGGAAACTACCAGTTCACATACACAAACTTCCCGATCAATAAGAACATTGTCGAACAAATACATGAATCCAAAATGAAGTCCAAATGTTCATAACACTCTGTTACACGTTCATGTATCACATTATAACGTTAATTACACAACTAATTTCTCATATGCTCGAATTTACACGTTTTTACGTCAAAACATATCCATAAAAGAACAAACTTACATAATATGTGGGTGTGACCAAAGTAAGGCACGTTAAAATGTTACAAGACAAGTAGCAGCACATTAGTAAACTTAGTATTACTTCATAAACTAGTTGTAACATGAAAAACTACCAAGTCTTTTTAGTTTCCTAACTAAAGCTAAGTCCTAACTAGTACATAACTAATATTAAACAAACCAAACTAAACCCAACCCCCTCCCTTTCCATCCTTCCAAAGGGGACCCCTCTCTTGCTTTGTTTCTTTCTCTTTGCATTTCCAAGGTAATTAAGAGCATGCTTGTACTTAACTAGACCACCACACATCATTATTTTCGCACCAAACTTCACCTTTAACTCTTTCAGCTTCTATCGACACATTTCAACTGAGTTTAGACAACCATATCTCTCCCTCTGCACATCTAAATCATGATTTTTCACTAGGATATGAAGCTACTACTTCACCCTTAAAGTATCCCATCGAATTCACTCAATTTTGACAAGATTTCGACCCCCAAAAAGGCTCAACGGAAAAACCATGCAGATCCAGAGCTACTGTCCTACTTGTTGTGCAGATCTTAATTTGAGGTATCAAACGAACTCCAATTCATTTGATTCTTTTTTATACTTTCTAGGAATTCATTGAAGTATAACATATCCAAAATTCATAGGCATTGGAGCCCGCTTTCACCTTCACCCTGGCCTCACCCGATACACCTTTCTACATGAGTTTAGCTGCTCGGTTTCGGGTTGAGCAAGAAAGGATCAAGCCAGGAGAGTAAAATATTTAAGATCTCATCTCTTCCTATTATTTTGATTATCTCATTTATTCTCTTATTAGTTAACTTCCAACACCATAATCTTTCATTTTCTTGTTGAAAATACAAGTCTTGAAAGCTTGTATAATGAATCACCCAAAGATGTTACATAAAAGATGAAAGAGCATGAACTAGCCAATAAAAGCAAGAGCTTTCTTGAAACAAATCACCATATATGTACTAATCTGGAACATAAATGAACGATAAGTTGCATAGCGAATCACCAACGGTTCATCAAGACGCACGACAACATATAACTCACAAATTTTGGGTGGACTTTAGACAAGATCGACTTGTAAGTTGATATTGTACTATGGGATTCTAAGTAACCGTAACTGAGTAGGTCACAGTTAGGAGAAGTCCCACGCTTGTTTTCGACATTCGCTAGCTAGCTCGCTTGAAAACTCAAAGGTGAGTTTCATGACCCCTTTTTATGCTTTTTAATGTTTTATGAAACTCGGGGGGGGGGGGGGTACCTATGTTCACTTTTATACGATACTAATAAACAAGTTCCGACCTTTATGTTTACATGAGTTATCGCTTAGAGCTCTAGAAGTCCCATGTATCAACATATCAATAACCATTAGTTTGTATTAGCCTAAGATTATGTGAATAGTACTATTGGGATTGACGCCCCCAATCATGGTTAGTCGCGCTAACTGTCGATCCGCATGGTTGAATGACAACATAGTGTCTACTCGCTTGCTCGTGAGGTACGAGTGAGTGGCGAAACACCTGTGTCTTGGTTTGGTTATGCCTCATGTAGTTCATAATTATCGTATTCTTTGCTAGCTTACGATGGGTCAAACACTTACTTGTTTATATTTAACGTATACACGAAACGCTTTCGAACGAAAGGTTTTACAAACTTTTAAACGCTAAAACCTGTGAACTCACCAACATTACATTGACATTTTAAAGTATGTTTTCAGGTACTTAAAGCACAAACGCTCAAGTGGAAAGCGTCGTAGGATAAAATACACACAAGTGTCGGATACGCATTTTGAAGGATTTTACTTGTATAACCCACGTGCTGGGTCATATGGGAAAAATCTTTGAAACAATTTCTTTTAATAAATGTTTTAAGACTTAAACTTTGATTTGGGATGTAAACTCTGAATATTAACTATGTATCCAATTTGTGTGTTAGTGTTTGCGATAATCATATGCGTTGACAACCACGCAATTCCGCCGTGGTGGGGTGTGACAATTTGTATATTCAAAACCGTATTAAAAGTTTCCATCTCAAAATGATGATTTTGTTGAGCATGTTTCCGTTTAATGTTTCTCGTTTAAATGAAAGAAAAAATGGTTAATGGTTTTTATTTGCTTTGATCTATAAACTTTTTTTAGGCTTTATTGATTTGAACTTTTAAAAAATGATGATTTTGTTGAGCATTTTTTTTATGTTTCTCGTTCAAACAAAAGAAAAAAAAGGGTTAATGGTTTTTATTTGATTTGATCTTTTAAATTTGTTGGGATTTAAACAGATAGGGGTAACGAAATACGAAAATCGGCCCAAAGTAACAAAAATTTACGCTATCGACAAAAAGTTGAGGGGTAGCGGAGTCTACCCCTAATTACACTATACATCCGCCCCTAATTAGCCATACATCTATTTAATTGGGTACAAGATTACTAAAACCCTTTACTCTAATTACTCCATTTGAGATAATATGTTGTGATAAAATTGCAACTTAAACAATAAATATAACAAACTTGGATAGAAACTTGCAGAGTCAAGGGATATTAATATGGATGTACATCATCTATTTGATACGCATATAGTATAACTTATTATATATATATATATATATATACTTATATATATAATAAAAAACGTTAGTTTTCAAGGGTTCCTTCAAGTTCTTAAATAATTTAATAGTTCTGTAATGATACTCATCCTATATATATATATATATCACATTCATTATTATTTTTTATGTGTGGTTTTTGCTTTGTGTTTTTCGTTTGTCGAGTTAATAAAACAAAGAGTCTTCATGTTTCTCTTTGGTTGTGATTGTTTAGCCACCATGAGCTATGCCGAACTAGACACCTACGACAATGACAAACGCAAGAAATTCTACACCATGTTGGAAAATATTCGCTTCAAAATATTCTTATTATTCATATTCATATTCATATTCATATTCATATTCATTACCATTCTCATGATAAACTTTTTCATGTTCGTCTTCCCCGGCCCCTCGCCTACCATCATTGTCAACGACGTCAAAATTTACGCCTTCAACGTCTCCACAACCACCCCCACCCTCACCTCCAACCTCCAAGTCACCCTCTCATGCAGAAACCACGAAGACGTCGGTTTCCACTTAGACAATATTAATGTTTACGCGTTATACAGGAGACAACAGATCACACCGCCAACAATGGTTCTTCCCATGTACCTAGACTTATCGGACGTCACGGGTTGGTCTCCGTCCCTCAACGGGACTGAAGTTCCCATGACCCCTAGTGAAGAGGTATGTACCCGCCTCAACAACGAACGAGGCGGGTCAACCCACAAGATAAAGACAAGAAGCTTGAAATCAAGACATTATGAAGGCACTAAGCCAAAACCTATGCGCATGGTGCATACCACACATGCTCAGGCATCATATGTCCAGGCACCACACATGCTCAGGCATCATATGCCCAGGCACCACATATGCTCAGGCATCATATGCCCAGGCATCACATATGCGCGCGGCGCATCAGCGCGCGGCGCATATCACATCTGCGCATGAAACATCTGCGCGTGAGAATAAAGAGAAGACCTCGCGCATCCTCAGGATTGGCGCGTATCACACATGCACATAATCAACCTCATCCTTATCCAAATCAGGATTAGGGCAACCCTGATTGTGCACGTTAGACAACCTTCCAGAAGGTATCTTTTTAAGGAATAAGATATGCTGATGTTGACAGCTGCCAAATGAAAGGTCGACAACTCAGCATGACACATGTGCTACCACGTGATTACAACCAATGAGAAAGCGCCAGGTGTCCCAGACGACACGTGGCGCAGAGCAATTGGAGGAGGCCAACAAGGCTGAGCCCAATCAGTGGAAACCCTAGCACTATAAATACAGCATCAACTCCACAAGGAGAAGGACACATTCATACACATTGATACTCAATCATTCACAGTTACAGACAGTAACACATTCATACTCATTCATTGACATTCAATCACATTGAAACAGACAGTTACAACCAGTAACATACAATCACATCAAATTATAGAGTATTCAGCTATTAAGAATACCCTCCAGAATTCCTTACTCTCAGATATTATTATCTTCTCCACAAATACTTATTCTCACCACCGGAGGGTTACCCCAAAGAGGACCCCTCTGTCCCTTTCTGAGGGGTAAGTTGACGGTGCTGTTCATTTTGTAGGTGGAAGAACCCAGATCCAAGAGAAACCATCGGTGAATAGCATAATCACACCCGAGGAAAGTAGATCGTCTACCAGTGAGTCGATCCACGCTTCTTCACCTAGTCTTGCACTGGCTTTGGCCCAGGACAAGATTGCGGGGAATATGTTTATTAATGTTAAAGTTACGGCACAAGTGACATGGAAAAGTGGATTATTTGTCGTTTATAGACGTCGATCGCGGTTTGAAGTAAGTTGCCCGGTGCATATTAAGTTCGGGAACATGTACGATGGTGATCATGTTATTGGTTCGGCTGCTATGGATCCATTTGCTGGAGGGTGTGTTGAAGTTTAAGCCTTAAGTTCTTCCTATTTGTATAGGAACTTATTTCAAGATCATAAGTTCCTCAATTTTTATGTGTTTGTTAACTGTTCTGTTTATTACTAGTTTTAATCTTTATCATTGAAAACAATAGAATGTTTATGAATCGGTCTCGAAGATTTTTAGGTCGAACCATGAGTTGACATGTTATTAAGAATGAAAATTAAGAAATTGTTATACATTAAAAGTTAACAAAATAGTATCTACTTGACCCAATTTTACCAAGAATGTCTACTTATAACTCCATATGTTGACTTTATTAGCACCAAGATAATATGTGTGTGATCGTGATTGGCTAGTAGGCAATGTTTTAATAGCATGTACGTACCGGCCGGTTAACGGATTTTCGTAAGGTAACCGGTATTTAGAGCCCGGTATTATTGGGCGGTTTGCTATAACATCGTATCGCCGGTTTTTCTAAAATACCGGTTTAAACCGGTTTTCAATTCAAGAGATTTTTGATATTTTTTGTGACCCATATTTTTGAAAATTACTTTCAATATAGAGGGATAATATTGAAACGAGTAACGATTCGTTAATCAACCAATTTTGTATGATGCAAATCCAATGTTGGTTCATTCACATATTTTGTAATTGACTAATTTCATATAAAAAGTACAAACTTTTTAAATAGACTCGACCATTGTTCATGCGTGATATTTGATATAAGTGTGATGTTTATTAATGTAGGTCTGGGTTATTTTTTAGTTGAAATTGTTTTTGTGTGGAATTACAAGATAAATTATTCAACCCGGTTTAACCTCCCGATATATTCCGGTTCAACCGATTGTACCATTTTTAAACTAAATCCGATACAAGTAAAATACCGGTTTTTAAAACATTGCTAGTAGCCGTATCATTGTCTCATCTTCAAACTCAATATATATGGGTCAACAATATATTCATTTAATCACTTCACTTAGCATAATAGTAAGATCAAATACATTTTTTTATACATAGATTATGCACGTATTGCTTAAATTTATTTGTATTTTTATTATTTAGATAATTCTGTGTATAACACGAGTTTTAAGTAGTAAACAAAACTAAAGATAATTTACTGTTTTATTGTAACTACATTCCAACACATACATGTGGAATGTAATCGTCTATAAACCATATCACCATTTGTTAGGTTTTTGGAGGCTCATTCTCCGGTTTGGGCTTGGTTTAAGAATACCAATTGACTTAGAGAAGATCAGAGACAACAGAAGTTTATGGGCTAGCCTCTATTCTCTTTTATAATTTAAAACTCGTTTGGTATTATGGTTCTCTAAGTTAAAAACTCTAATGTGTGATGTATCTTTATATATTGTAATTTAAAACTTAAATAGAGATAAGGATAATTAAAATATGATTTTAATATATATGAAATTCAAACTAATTCTAACTATCTTAATATTTGTTTCCTAATTCCTATATATATCTATTAACAATATTCAAATCACAAGATATACTAGATGCACATAATTATAATTTAACTATACATATTGTAACATCCCGAAATTTAACCCGGTGACCAAAAATCTATCTTTTGTAAATAAATGATATTTTCATTATTTTAAAAGATTTCAGATATTTTATTCAAAGTTATTTCATAAAAGTTTATAGAAAAATGTTTCGTTTTACAAAATTTATGGACTCGGCTAATCTCGACCCGTAGGTAGCCAACCCGCGCCTAACCAAACCCGTAGTATATAAACGAAAGTTCTTGACACTTCCACCATTTTCACCCAACTCTTTCACTTGCACCCACCCAAACTCTCTCATTTCTAGAGAGAGAAGCTAGAGAGAGAAAGTCCTCAAATCACAAATCCGAGCCCGGAATCTTGTTCCTAATCGTTTTTGGTAAGTCCCTTTCGAAAATCATCCGTTTTCATAACCATTTTCGGCCTCAAATCGAGCAAAAACTCCCATTTTCGTAACTTGAGTTTTCGGGTCAAAAACCGACTTGTTTTGGTGTCAAAATGCAAGCTTTTGTGTTTAAAAGTACTAGGAATCGATACCCCTTTCAATCCCGAGCATTTCCATGTCAAAAACTTCGATTTTGGGTCAAAAATCTGGAAAATCTGGAAAACCCGTAGGTTTCTCCGTCGCCCAGCTTGAAGGAGTCGAATCAGACTCATTCGATCGAACCAGTCGATCGAACCAGTTCATTCGATCGAAGGAGTCGATCGAACCAGTCCAGTCAACCGAATAGGAAAGCAACCGAATGGTCTCCAACTCATTCGATCGAATGAGCTTCGTATTCGATCGAACGAGTGTCTATTCGATCGAACAAGTTCCATGTCCGACCGAACGAGTTTTCCCAAACTGGTTCGACCGAATGTGTTTCTGGTTCGATCGAGTGTGCCTCAGATTCGATCGAATGTGTGTCTATTCGATCGAATGTGTGCCTATTCGACCGAACGTGTTCCTATTCGATCGAATGTATTCTAATTCGATCGAATGTATTCTTATTCGATCGAATCAAGCCAGAACCAAGCTGTTTTCATCTTTAAAAACCCAGTTTTTGCTCGAGGTCGCGTAAACTCGTTTTCTTAGACTTATAGCACGTTGTTAACCTTATACGTATGTCCAACTCTAGGCTAAGGAGATCTTCTGTAGCACCATCCTAACCCGAGATCAAGGTGAGTTCATAAACCCCTTTTCAACTGTTTTTACTTTATCAAACCACGGGGTGGAAATATGCAAAACACTTTACTTCAAACCTTTATACACTGTTTTACTCTGCTTTTACTCGCTTTCACTTATAACTTAACGTAATGTAAACACCATCACAATTACTTTACTTACTCTATAAATTTGTATCACTTTATGAACTGTTGTACTATGAACCGTTGCACTATGAACTATATGCTCTATGAACTGTTGCTCTATGAACCACGGTCACTATCTCGACTGCTTTGGGTACTGCGGCACCCATGTAAGTCTCGCACACTCGACTGCTTTGGATACTGCGGCATCCATGTAAGTCTCGCATACTCGACGGCCTTGGATTCTGTGTGAATCCATGTAAGTCTCGCCTCACACTCGCGTGACCTCTATGTGTACTATGTGTTATTATTTGCTCTTTGGTCTATCTGTTATGTGCATTTATCTCAAGAATTGTGAACTATTGTATTGCCTTATACACGTTGTAACTCAATGATCCACGTACACGCTTTTCACACACTATTATGAACTGTACCGAACCATGTATTATACACTACGCTTTTACTTATGAACTGTCTTCTCACTTTGAAACTCATAAAACAATAAGCACAGCAAAATATGTTGTAGGAGTGGTGGGTTAGCCGCTGGTACACCCTATATATAAACCCCAACAACCTATTTTGGTGCGCTTGTTCTCTTTCAAACTATTTTTCTAATAGCCGGGATCATACCCAAACATGGTAGAACAAGTTGTAGGAGTGGTGGGTTAGCCGCTGGTACACCCTATATATAAACCCCTACAACTTGGTCTAACATGCTTGTGTATGAAGCCTTTTCCTTTTACAACAAACTTATGTTCTCACTCAACTATTTTTGTAGTTGACGCTTTCTTGCATATTTTTCAGGTAATGCTAATAGATGAAGAACAGGGATTTCTAGATGGCCTTAGGAGATGACTGAAGGCGTAGTACTAGACTTAGTATCTGTTGGACTATTGTGGTTTTATTTGTATCTTTTGAACAATGTAACTTGATTATCTATGTATGCATTTCATTTAGACTCTTAACCTGTGTTATGGCTTATTCAATCTGAGACTTCGTCCACGCCCTTGGCATTCCGCCTCTGGCCGGGGTGTGACACATATCTTCATTTCATTCACAAAACACTTCAAACTCGAACCCACTCTTCACCGTAGCTTCATAATTAACCATTAACCACCATGAGCGGCGCTGAAGATGGTAATGTCAGCCATGACAAACGCCCGAGCTTTGCCATCAAAGGTGGTTGGCGCGGGTGGTTGGGTTTTTCTTGCTTTGCTATATTCACCATTTTCCTCTCGGTTAATTTGTTCATGTTCCTTAGTAGCCTAATAATATTCATGACCCCAAGTTTCACCGTCAACGACGTCAAAATTTACGTCTTCAACGTCTCCAAAGCCACCTCCACCCTCAACTCAAACCTCGAAATCACCATCTTTTCGCGCTTTGCACTTTGACCAACTTAACATTTACGCGTCTTGACAAAATTCTATGTAAGAAAAAGAAAAATATATTCGTATGAAATGTGTTGGAAATTCTGATATTATTGATTTATGAATAAAAAAAATGTTATTTAAAAGAATTATAGAGATTCTTTTAATTATATAATACAATTAAAGAGTTTGGTGCCGCAAAGTCCGGGTTGGTCCACTTTGTGTCACCCTCTTGGTCTTTTTTGGTTTGTTATGGTTTCGGTATGTAACAAACGTAACAAAAACCGATCAAATGTCAATTTTGTTTTTTTGTTTTTTTTTGTTCCGGTACCGTAACGAACGTGACGAAATCGATCGAATTCGAGTAGACTCAACGTGTTTTGTTTTAGTTCCGGTACCGTAACAAACGTAACGAAAACCGATCGAATGCTGATTTTGTTTTAGTTTCGATACCATAACGAGCATGACATAAACCAACCGAATTCGCGTAGACACACCACCCAGGATCGACAACGGTCAGGTTTTACCAACGCCCGAGTTTTACCGACTGACGCCACTTCATTGGTCCACCTCAAATTTTATTATTTTTTGTTTTTATTTTGGTTTTAGTTCCGGTACAATAACACACGTAACCAACACCGGCCAATTCGCGTTGACTTACCGCCCAACACATGCGACTGACAACGCTTGGATTTACCATTGCATGAGTTTTAACAACCTGTCCCGAAGCAATGTGTCGAAATTTCTGACAAAATTTCAACAAAACTATTCATGCCTTACTCATCAATATCGTGCTTTTTTTTTCTTATTTTCAACAAATTTTCGACTTATAACATCTTCTATGTAGGAATTCGGTTGACACATATTTTTTCCTATTGCTAAATTGTGGTAAATTTTTCGGAAAAAAAGGGTTTTTTTTTCCGTTGGAACTGACTTAGGAATAGATTGATTGACATTTGAGCTTATATTTGTATTAAATTTGTTTCAATTAAACTCAAATTTAGTTATTTATATACATTTATCTCATTATAAATGTAAATTTGTAAATTTATTTTTATTATGGCCGGTCTCGAAATTTCATGGGGTCATTCTAAAATTTCACAGGGGGGTCGGTCGAGATTTTAACACATATATACCACTAAAAAAAATTTCTCACAGGGTTGGCCGACACCCCTACTGATAGAGTAGCTACGCCCCTGGATATCATAATGCATTGTTAAATGATTGAGTCTTTTACCATCTTACAACAGGAACCAACAGATCACATTGCCAGTAAGGATTCCTCCCGAGTACCTAGGCAGCCTGGACACCACAGTTTGGTCTCCATATGTTAACGGAACTAAAGTTCCGTTACCATCAAACCTTGTAGTGTCATTGTCCCAAGACGTGACAGCCGGGACGGTGGTGATTCATGTTAAAGTTACTGGACGGATTCGATCGAAATTTGGATACGTTACAACTCGATACCGATTGAAAGTAAATTGCGCGGTGCATGTTATGTTTGGGAACAACAACGATGTTGGCGTCCTTGGTTCGTCCGTTAAGCGTTCGTTTTATGATAAGGGTGTGGTATTGATACTCGATTGGTTTTATTTTAACGTTTAGGATATTAACTTGTCTCAAGTTAGTGTTTTCTCTTTATTAGTTTTTGTTATTTGATATTTTCTTGTACTTGGTACTTGTTTTGGTTTAATAGTAGTTTTTAATTTTAAATATGTCATTCATGTTTGCATGTGAAGTTGTTTAACTGTTTTAAGTATGTGATTTGAATATTAGGTGTTCATGGTTCGGTTTTAGAGGGTTTTCAGGTTGATGCATGAGTTAAACCGTCGTTAATAGGTTTTGAATCTCGTATACCAAAATCAAATTGCTGAAAATTAAAAACCAAAGTGAACAAAGCCTTTATAACTAGGAGTGTGCATAGTTTCATTAGGTGTTAATCGGTTTGGTTTATTCGGTTAATTTTTCGTTTTTCTCTTCTGTTAATTTTGTTTAATAACCAAAAATCAAATTTGGGACAAAATTTTATTTAGATATACATGAGATAGATGCATAATTACATAAATGAATCGTATAAATACATGAAAGGATGAAAGAAATACTTGAAATGGTAATTTACAATATGAAATACATGAAATGAATGTATAAAAAGTAGAATTATATGAATGTATGAATGGTTCGATTCAGTGGTAAATTTCAGTTAACCGGGGGTACAAAAAAGAACCAATAACCGATTTTCGGTTAGTACGGTTTTGGTTAATTTCGGGTCAGGTGTGTTGGTTTTCAGTTATTGCTCACCCCTAAATTAATAACGGTTTGGGTTCGATTTGGTTTCATGATCTGAGCTCTTTGCACCTTTGTAATAGAAATATATAAAATATGATCAAAGTCAAAATATGTTCCAGTGTACAACTAAAACCTAACGATAATTATAAAAAAATAAAAAAAAAATAGGGATGTGCATCAAACTGAAAAACCTAAAAAAACGAAAACTGAAAGCAAGATAAATTGTGGAGTACTTTCCGCTTTCCATGTAAAAGTAGTGAGACAAATCGGAGAGATGGTGATAAGATCCATCCTCCATGACCCGTCCATAACCAACCTGTAGCCTATTGCACCCACATTTATTTTATCCATGTTTCCCATTTTATTTGCTTGCATGTTTGTTATTTTGTTTTTATTAATTGCACGTTTCCTTTAACTTAGGTAAAGTAGGCGTAGTTTTATTTATTTGCATTGTAGCCTATAATAAAAAGACTAGTAATGAAAGAGGAGAAAATTGCAACAAATATCTTTATATTTTTATTTTGTTTCATAATAAAAAGACTAGTATCTTTCTCCGATTCCTCACTGACTCCACTCCGTCCCCTCTAATACCTTATGTTATGTGTTGTATTAAAAATGTAAATAAACAAAAAAAATTAAGAAACAATAATTACATAATAATATTACGTTATTCTTGGAAAATATTTGTTTTCAATTTTGTTACTTTGGCATGTAAATCAAAACATATATTAGACAATATCATAATATATATACACAAACCATACATATATCACATACGAATATCTCAATACCTCCCATTCTTCTCATTATCACCAAAAGAGTTAGTTCATAGTACTTCAGATTCAACACATCATGGCCGCCGAAGCAGCAGGCGATAGCGCCAAGCCCGGCGGCAACAAACTCCGCCAACTCTTCCTCCATCCATATGCACTTTTCGCTTATGCAAGTACCACCGTTATCCTTCTACTAATCCTTCTCATCTTTCTCATTCTGCGCCCCTCGAAACCAAGTTTCACCCTCCAAGATGTCAAACTCTACACCTTCAACTTATCCACATCCACCACAACACTCACCTCCAATCTCCAAGTCACCATTGCTTCCCAAAACCCGAACAGCCGCATCGGTATCTACTACGACAAAGTGACCGTTTACGTCTCGTATAGGAACCAAGAAATCACATTACCAACAATATTACCTCCTACGTACCAAGGCCATAAAGGTGAGGCTGTTTGGTCACCTTTTGTGTACGGGGCTGATGTTTCACTGGCCCCGTACATTGCCATGTCATTGGGACAAGATGAGATCTCGGGTATGGTGTTACTGGATGTAAAAGCTACTGGTAGGGTCAGGTGGAAAGTGGGGACTTTTGTTAGTGGTGGGTACAAGATAAATGTTAATTGTCCGGCTTATGTTACTTTTCGGGGCGGTAGTGCGGTTAAATCTCCCTTTGATCAAGGATGTCATGTTGAAGTTTAAGGTTGCAAAATTTGGGTTATGAAGAAAATAACTGAAGAGAAGGAAATATTGGTGGAGGTTCTATTTTTGTTTTGGTAAACTCTTTTTTTTTTTTTCGTAAAATCTTTTGGTATTTTGTGTTGGGATCTTTTGCTATATTCTTATTTTTTAGTGTTTTAGTGTGTTTCATTTTATTTCATGAAATAATAATTAGTTATGTAAACTCGTGCGTTACATCGGACTAGAATTCTTTCGGTCTTGGTTTAGCTAGTCATTGTATAACGAAATTGAAAACCCAAAAGTTATATTTGTAATTTGTTCAAAACAAAACAAGGAGAGAAGTCAAATTGGTTAGTTAAATAATTGAGTTGCATAAAATAATATAATTGAGTTAAAATTGAAAAAAAAGGTAACAGAAAAATAAAATTGAACCATAAACCTGCAATGACTAGTTTTCAAGTCATTTGGTTAGTATCAGTCATGTTCTTTATGATATCATGATATTGAGACTAACAAAAAAATAATTGCCCGGTTTTGTGGGGGCTTTTGTTACTAGTGGGCACCGGATGAATTGTTAGTTGTTCGGCTATATGTTACATTTCGGGGCGGTAGTGCAGTTAAGTATCCCTTTGATCAAGAGCGTCATGTTGAAGTTTAGGGTTGTATGATTTAACACCGCTAATGCCCGTCCATGCAAATTTTGTGTTACGAGAAAAGAATGGGGAAGAAAACCGTTAGGAAGAAGAAACTGGAGTTCCTATTTTTGTGTTTGTGATTTTATTTTGTTTCTTTTTTGGTATTTTTTCACAAAATATTTTGGTATTTTGTGTTGAAATCTTGGTGATATTCTTATATTTTTTATGTTTTGGTAGTATTTCTTTTTAATTCATGAAATAATATATGGAAACGTATATTGTGATATAGTTAGCCTTATAATTTGTATCTTAGCTGTTTCTCTTGATGCCTGTTTTTCTTCTCCATTAGTATTCCAAATTTAAGAGATTTTGAGTGAATATATATATACAAAGATTTATATTGCTATTAGTACGTTTTTTCCCTTTCTTCTTAATAAGGGGTTTAAACTTTAAACGTTTATTTACCTTAATGATTTGTTAAACAAACGCTTATAATTGTCCCAAAAGACATCATGATAGTAAGGTGTCTTCACTTTATCTAAAAGGTTACGAGTGATGCAAATATAGATAGGTAATATAATTAGAAGGCGATCTAAAAAACCAACTGCTTCTAGATAATCATACCTTGTCACATGTGCGGCGGGAGGTATATATGATCAAAATCGAATGGTAGAACGTCTCATAGTTTTTACTCTACATTTTTTTTCTCAGTCTTGTTGGTTCAAGAAATTTAATTTCATTCTGCTAATCCTTTTCACATAAAAGTTAAATAATGATACGTGTCACATTTTTTAAGCTAAATAAATACCTTATGAGTTAAAACCAATTTTTAAGGTTTATAATTTTAGAGATTACAATTAAGAACTTAAAACTTTGAAACAAAACCAAACAAGAAAGAAACCAAACAAAATGAATCAAAGTTGGCTTTCAAATTATAGAAGATTTGGTAACAAGGAGCTTCATATGAAAGGAAAATTGATCATAATGACTATTTTAACCAAGTACATATAGAAATACCCAAAATGCCATTAAAGAACATTGGGACAACGGGATTAAAATTTTTGTCCGCATAAAAAGTCGTGTCCAGCCGTGTTTTAAAAAAACCCGCTAGATTTTGCTTAAACTAAGAGTTATTAGACAGCTGGCCTGATTGTTTAAAGTTTTGTTTTCGTCGGATCCGACTATCTAAAGTTCGTCAGATGGCGAATCTAAACGGTCGGACTTTTATAAAATCAGTTGAATTAACAATCTTGTTAACAGGATTTTATTGGGTTACAAATTAGACGGGTGGCATATGAAAACGGACTACTGACGATTTTTTAAGTGATCATCTTAGAGATTTTTAAAACAAAAGGTTAATTTCGGAATCCATTTAGTTAAACTCGTCATTTTGGGGAATGGGGATTTTCCATTATTCAAATTTGTTTAATGGGCTACCTTTTCTTTTGAAAAATACATATGATTGGGCTAAGGGGTCTCTACTACGGATGAACGGGTACTAGTATTGAAAAGACTTGTATTGATTTTCCTAAGTTCTTGGTATTAGTACTGGTATTGGAGGCAAATTCGAGAAATACTGATAATTTACCAGTTAGTGTTTTTAAAAAAACCGGGTTTTGTAATTCATGTCGGTATTTTGTGCCTAGTATTTTCGGGCGGTTTGTTAGAACATCGAACCAACGGTTTCTTCTAAAATACTGATTTAAACAGCCAAACTAGCTTTTTGATATTTTTCTGCCCGTATTTTTTAAAAACTACTTTAACCTATCAATAACATTGAAACTAGTAGACTTTTGGATTTTTTCTTTTTTTTTAAATCGAGTGCTTTCGTATTATTATTTTGTTATGGATTAACTTTTAGATTGTATTTAATTATGAAATCATAACTTTTGGGTTATTCTCTTTAAATTTATATAAAATTTAAGTAAGTTATTTAACCAGTATCATTATTTAACCTAATCTGGTATGAATTAAAAGCCGGTTTTTAAAACATTGATACCGGTACCAAATACTTTAAAACTTAATATCGAAAATCAATATCCGTACATGTAGAAATGTGAAAAAACCGGTTATGAACCGATTTAGCCACTATTTATTTAGTATTTACAATTTCCAACTTTCTTTCGGCTCGGTTTGTTATTCTCAGAGGACTCAACAATGGCGACTAACAACGGCGATACGGTGATGCTACTAGAAGCCCCGGCGTCTTCACGGCCGTCGTGGTCAAGCAGCGCGGCGCAAATCGACGCACTGCCGTACATCGACGACGAATACGGCGACCCCAAAGTCAAAGCAGAGGTTGACCGGTTAATCGAAGAGGAAATGCGTCGTAGCTCTAAGAGACCGTCAGATTATCTCAAAGACCTCCCGCCGGTTGCCAAATTCAACTTTCAGGTACTAATTAACTTTCTAGGGTTTGTAGTTTTGTATTTTGATGTGTTATTGTTTATATTTTTTTTAATTAGATGGCACGTGACTTGCACGTGTGTTTGTAATGGATTAGTTATGTTAGTTAGTTAGTAGCAGTTAGTTTTTGATTTGTTATTTATATATAGTGATTTTATTGATGTTTATGCACCTGTTAATTGTGATTGCAATTGCTTGGTGGTGTAATGATCTCGTGTTAAGTGGCTGTTGGCTAACCGGAAATGTTTCTGTTAAGGTTCTAGGGTTTGCTGTTTGTTATTGTTTATTTTATTGATTATATGTCATGTGATTTGCACGTGCTTTTGTAACATATTAGTTTGGTAGTTAGTTAATAGGTAGTTATGTTATTGATTATTGACTGTTTACATCTAGGGCTGTAAACGAACCGAGGCCTTGTTTATGTTCGTCAGTTAAGCTATTATTATCAGACAAGTGAATGGTTTATAAATCATTAACTGAAAGAAGTTTCTTGTTCATGTTTGCTCATTAAGAAAGTGAACTTGTTTGTGAACGGTCCACAAACATAGATGAACACAAACAATGTTAGTTAGTAGCAGTTAGTTTTTGATTTGTTATTTGTATAGTGGTTACTGACGTTATGCATCTCCTAATTGCAATTGCTTGCTTGGTGGTGTAATGATCTCGTGTTTAGAGGCGTGTGGATGTTTTGCGAGATAGATGGTGTTTTACTGGTTTAAGTAGACCTGCTTGTAGGAAATTGTATGGTGATGAATGGAATTAGACAAAGAGACAGATTATAGAGACGGAGAATGATTTTGTATCTGTTAAATTACTGTTTACACCTAGGCTGTAAACGAACCGAACTGAACGAGGCCTTGTTCATGTTTGTTTGTTAAGCTTGTACCAGACAAGCGAACGTTCATGAACAGCTGACTGAACGGAATATTTTGTTCGTGTTTGTGTGTTAAGGAAATGAACATGAACAGTTCACGAACACAAGTGAACACAAATGGGGTTTTATTGGCTAACCGAGA
Source organism: Bidens hawaiensis (assembly GCF_021521415.1). Classification (NCBI taxonomy): domain Eukaryota; kingdom Viridiplantae; phylum Streptophyta; class Magnoliopsida; order Asterales; family Asteraceae; genus Bidens; species Bidens hawaiensis. The sequence continues at coordinate 51,944 of NW_027500098.1, forward strand.
ACGGTTAGTGTGATAGTGTCAAAGCTTCACTCCAGCTACCAAGTTTGTGTGTTCATTCATATTCACATGCCAAGTGTTGTTATTATGTTTATACATCTATTGACTGCGATTGCTCGGTGGTTTGATTATCTAGTGTTGAAGTAGACCAGTTTATAGGAGTTATGTATGGAAATCGAATGGCGGTCGCCATCATTAGCATCTGCGTATATCTTCATCTTTCTCTCGTTCATTATAATCTAATTTGTTTACAGATTCCATGCCTGTATATTTAATTTCTAGTGTGTGCTTTTTAATCCTTGACGGAATTTGACAGTATTCTGAATCACTCTTAAATCCAATTAAAAGCTGTAAATAAACATAAAATATAAAATTTCAGAAACATTTTTACAGTAATATCTGCTGTCAGCAATGGTAATTTTCTCTAGAACCTAAGAACCTGTACTGGAGTTAAAACAACTCTAAAGGACTTAAAATATAAGTGACTTTTACTAGAAAACAAAACCTGTTTTATGTTTATGGTCTCTTGGACACATCATAAATTACCACAAAACGGTCTTTGACGAGTTTTTGGAAACTAGTGGCATATAACTACTAACTCCAGTGTAGTATATGCAGATTACAGGTTGTTAGGTTTTAGACACGGCCAAAAGGGCACACTTTAATTTGTATTTATGCCTAACAAGGGTGATTATTATAAACAATACTATTACACTATTATTGTATCAGGGTTAATAATTTATTTTTTACATTAGTTAGGTTAATTTACCATCCTGCATCCTGGTCTAACTATGATAGAATTCCTAGTCTGTGAATATAGATCTCTGTAAGCCTAATTTTTAACTCTTATTCTTCCAATTTTTGTGTAATGTGTACTAGAGAAGATAATATAGCTATATCTTACATGTTCTCCATACCTTTTCATGGAAATCTCCATTATCAATAACCTTATTCCCACTTTCCTCTATTGGTTTTAGACTTTTAGCTTATCTTCATTTGCTAACTCATTTACTCCTATAAACTTGGTCTATCTTCTGAATGCTACACAAAGGTTCTAAGCTCTGTTTGGGCTACTCACAGTTTCAGATGTCCCTTGCTCCATGCTTCCATGGTTGTTTGTGTAGTAAATTATTAGTTATTAAGCAAGAGTTGAAACTAAGTAACAAGTATTCTGATACCTAAGGTTAATTTTTCCAGAATTATCCAATGCTTGCGCGGGAGTATGAGAGAGTGCGGTCTGGAAAACCTATGGCGCCTCTTGATATGTCAAGGTATGGGCTTGACGTTCCATCACGGAATGATGAAACTGCTTGGAAGCAGGCGCTTCAGAAATCTCAACGTTTAGTGCAACATCAAGTTATCTGGTACGGTTCAATTTGGCTTGTGAAAGGGTTATTAGTTTTATCTAGTGGCATTCTTGTTATGTGTGTAACATGCTCTTATGTGATGCCAGGCTGGAAAATTTGGATCTAATGTCAAAATATGGGCCTGATATTTGGAAACAACACAATCAGAGACTAGAAGCATTCTTATCAAGGTTAGTGTAATTAAAAACTCTTTACCTCTGTTTCTTGTAATATACTTTTTACCTGATTCTGCTTCTCTAATATTTGCATTCTCCATTGTATCTAAATATTGGTTATATCTTTAACATTACTTATTATTTCTTCTTATTATTAGTGTAAATACAAGGTTTAAACCAGAAATTAGGATTTTACTTTTTTATTTACGGGAGTCGTTTCTTCTTTCTTTTATATGGTTTTCTACTTTTTTAAGTCACAACATGCCTCCCCATATCAGAAAAAGTTAATTTTTTTTAGCTTTCGTAGCTTTCAATTTATTCCATTGAATATATTAGGTTTTTGTTACGTATATTACTAAGCTTTTTTGACATACTTATATAATTATATGCTTGATTGTATTTTGAGAGAGAGCATAACACATGGTAGCATGTTACTGGAGCCAAACACCATAGTGCACTGTGACCATTATTATATGTATATTAGATATATTGAATTTAATTCGGGTGATTTTCTTTTGTTTCTGGCATTATAGTTATACTCTTGTATGTTAAATAAAAATATCAATTTATGCTCTTTGTGGTGTATTTGGTCATTTGGTGTCTTAGTTGTTAAATGTAGCATTAGTGTGTTTTCTGTATGGAATATAATTTATAAAATGTTACAAATGTTTTTGCAAATATGAGCATTTTGGTCTTCTTCCCTTTTTCCAGATTACAAGCACAGGCTGCTGAGTTGAACAAAAAGATAGAAATTGTTAACCGGGAA
>NW_027500099.1:0-53897 GCF_021521415.1 Bidens hawaiensis
TGATCAGAGTGCAGAAAAGATCGAGCTAACTTCATGGGTGGCCACAGACTACTGTGTCTGATAGAGATCCTCTTTTCTTAATAAACTTCTTTAATGAAATTACTAGGCTGCAAGGAGTCCAACTAGTTATGTTAACAGCTTACCACCATCAGTAAGATGGTCAAACTGAGGTGGTCAACCACCGTATTGGGCCATATTTGCGTTGTATGACCTAAGTACTAATACATATTGGCTTAAATGGGTATCCTTGGCAGAGTATTGGTACAATACCAATGTAAGCCAATATGTTATATGTTATTATGTATTAGACGTACCAATACCAATTTCCACTCTGCAATCAACCGTTTCAAGCCCTTTATGGATACCCACCTCCTATATTTGTTCCTTATGTGCACTAGGATTGCCAAGTGGGAGGCAATTGATCAGTTGTTTTGTGAAAGAGAGAATATTATCAAGGAACTTAAACAATAACTTTGTAGAGGATGAAACAAATTGCATACCAAAATCATACAGAAAGGGAGTTTCTCGTGGGTAGTTGGGTGTTTCTAAAATTGCATCCTTAGTGAAGCATCTTTAAAACTCAAAATCTCGTAAATATATACTTTGGTCCATTTCTTGTTGTTGAAAGAATTAATAATGTTTCATACCGATTAGATTTGCCATGGCCCATAAGAGGCCCAAACACATCCTACATTCCATGTGTCCCTGTTTAAGTTAGCACATGGGCCGGTTGCAACAATCATTCCCTTGTTTTATTAGAATGGAATTGAGTTAGTTAATTATCCGTTAGCACTATGTCTTGATTATGTATAAGAATAAAGATTTGTGCCTCTTAAGTTTTAAGAAGCGTATTTCAAATGTATAATAATATAGTATAGATATACATGCCATTAAGTTCAATGAATAACTTGCACACTCCTACTAACGTTAATTTTAGTTATATAACACACAAATCACAATTTTTATTGCAATACAGAAAACATGACAAAGACATAAGGATTACTAGGAACAACGCATACTTTCTTTGACCACTTTTTTTTTGAATTAAGTTCCATAATCTTCTGTTATTAGAATGGACAAGAGGCATAAGATTCAAGGATAAACTTCAATAACGGATTGATAAGCTCGAATGTGTTTTATAGTATAGCGGGTGAATCCGGCCTCATGAAACACATAGGACCATTCTTTGGAGGTCCGTTCTTTTCCTTTACTCGTGTGAGCCATCATGACCATATCAAGCATCAATCCAACACCTTTAAACTTGTGATCTTCTTCTCGCCCTACAATTGCATCTACAACAATTACCTTACCTGTATCTTGAGGAATCGCCTCTCAACATTTCTTTAGTATAGCAATGCAGTCATCATCTGCCCAATCATGTAGTACTTTCTACAACAATGGAAAAAATATGTGTGTTTTGTTTAAGGTTTTGTGATTTATATAGCATAAAAACTTGATTTATAATATGTTACGAACATTTAACATCAAATAACGGGACTCACCATTAAATAAACAACATCAGCTTTAGGAACATGATCAAACATGCTACCTCCAACATGTTCAACACCTTCAGATTCAGGAGCTTCGGACACCACATGAGGAAGATCAAAATTGATCCCTTTGATCCAGGGACATGCCTCCACAATCAACCGTATAGCTGTCCCGTCACCACCACCAACATCAACCAATGTCCTTACACCCTCAAACACCTCTGGACAACCTCCTATCACTGCTGCCACCCCGGCCCTCGCATCACACGCCATTCCATCATTAAAAAGCTTACTATGACCGGGATTTTCCGCACCAAATCCCCATAAATCATTCCCATGTGCTGCTTCAAAGGGTAAAACTTCATTACCCAAGACCCATGCACTAAGCTTGTGCCATGGGGCCAACATAACTGGAGTGCTCTCTAAAAGCAGCAAGTCAGCCATGCTATGCTTTCCATTCCTGGTTAGGAGCCGAGATATCGGTGTTCGAGTGTATCTAACAGACGTTTCAGATATGGGTTTTTCTTGAAATACTTTATAGTGTTTCAAGAACCTCATGATCCGATACAACGTAGACTGTGAACACTTGAGCTCTAATGTAAGATCAGCAAGTGTCATAGGGGATTCATGGTTTTCTAGGATGTCAGGAATCCCAAGCTCAATGGCACACTTCACGAGAGCCGTGGGAGTGAACCCAAGAATAAATTTCCATCTCTCTTCTTGGGCGGCCACTTCTTCATTTGTGAAACTATTATTTCCTGTTTTAAATTCTGAACCCATTTTTCCTTGAAATTATTTGCATGAATTGTGAGGATTAAGCCTCCTCTAAATAGCAAGAAAGTTGCATGATTGGATACTTTTTAATAATTTTATTTAATGCACGTTAAAATGATAAATTGTATTTTTATTTCCTACTAATTAATTTAATGCATAGTGGGAGTATTTGCTTTCTCATCTATCACAAGGTAGTAATTGGGCCACTGTCAGGATCTACGACCAGTCTTATTGCTATTTGGTGTATAAAAAAAGGGAGTAAAAAACAATGTTTTTAAAATCTGCCGGCTAAACCGGATGCCGAGTGTCACCCTGTAAGTTATGGCTCAGGGGCTGTTTGGCAACATCTGAATGAGTAAGTCTGAACCATTAAGCTGTCTGAATGGGTAAGATAATCTGAACCAGTTTGACATCTGAACCAATAAGAGCTGTTTGGTTAGACATCTGAATGACTGTGCAGAATTACTACTTTACCTCTCTGCAGAATTATGTACTGAATGACATGTATTTGTTTGATCAAAAATCTGAATGACTATACTGAATGACGGATAAATAAAATAAAGAGAATTCATAACATAACCTTCAACAAACAAACATCCAAAAAGTTCATAATATAACCTTAAACAAAAAACATTCAAAATAATCCGTATTTCGCTCCTGCGTTTTTCACCCATGGCTCACAAGCTAGTGGATTAAGAAGTAACCACACCCTCAAACAATTGAGTATATAGTTCGGGGTAAGCAAGTGGCACGGTTCTTAAGGCTTCTACATACTTGTTAGACTGTTTGGAAAAAAATATATAAAATTCTATAAGATTCTTGAAATATATTAAGAACTACTATTCAGAGAGAAAAGATATTATTGTTTAAAAAATACCTTCATCTCTAGTTGCCACTCTTCTTCCGACAAATTAAACATGTTTGTCACGGCATTATAAATATTGCCTGTTTCGTTCTAAAGCTTTCTCCAAGCTGAAAATTTTCCTTTTAGATAGTCATAACGATTCCTCATTTGTTTTTGTTCCACTATGAAGTTATGTTGCATTATTAATTTTGCCGAAATATTATTCCATGACAATGTTTTAAGGTTACCTCCCTCACGCCCATTAACGGTTACCTCGTGAATACATGCTTCAAGAAAAGTTTTATTCACACCTTCTTGTTTCCAATTAATCCTAACCATTTCTTTGAACAATAAAAAGCAAATCAATATATAAATAAAATTGTTATATGTTAACCCACCGGAAACTTTAATCCTGATTATACCTCCATTTTATGAATTTTATTCTCTTTGAGGCATTTCATCAAACACCTTATGTGTATATATTTAACTCAACAATATTCATATGAATTCTATAGTCAAATCATCCAAATTTTCATTTTAAATCACATATTTTCATATACAAGTATTCCATTTCAAATCCCATGTAGTCCACATATTATAAACATGGATGCAAATACAAGAGCAGAAGATCGATTTACCTCATAAGAACGGAGCGGTGGTGGTCGGGTTGGGAACGACGGTGGTCGGATTGGGAGAGACGATGGTGGTGGCCGGAGAAGCGATGGTGGTGGAAGGAAAGGTTAGGGTTTGGAGAGGATTTGGGTTCTCAGGTGATTTGGGGTAAAAATGGAAAACAAAGATCTTTTTCATTCAGCTAAAAAAAAGCTGGACCATTCAGATCTTAATGGTCTCATTCAGCAACTTTTTTTTGCAAACCAAACACCTATTTGGCTGACCGGTTCAGCAAAAAGTGTCTGAATAGCCCCATTCAGACACAAACAAACAGCCCCTCAGTATATAGGTTAACCGGTTTGAAGTTAAAAACGCCGCGAAAAATGGTTTAATTGGTTATAACCTGCCTACCGGTATTTTTAAGCCCAATTTTAAGTTGCAAATGCTAAAAAATTTGGGAGGCCCCGCTAATGTGTTTTAGTTTTTACCTTCAGATCATTTTTTTAACCTACACTAGTACAGAACATGCCTAAAGATGCGGTTAATTTTCCCATAAGGTGCGGGTCAAGGACCGCCCCTCATACCATCGCATCTTCTGATAAAATCCAACCGCACCTTCTTCAAACCGCATCTTCCGCTCATTTAAATGTTTTAAAACTAAACCGCACCTTCACATTAACCGCACCTTCTTCTCTTGTATCATGAACTGCTTATATGAACCTTTTAATTTAATTTAATATTTGAACCTTCCAAAAGATGTTGTTTTGATGACCGCACCATTTGATTATTATTATTTTTTTTTTAATTTCCAAAAAGCAAATAATATTATATGTAATATAAAGTTCCAGAAAACCCAAAATAATAATATACAAAACGAAGTTTCATTGTCACAAAGATAAAGTTTCATTGTCACAAAATAGATAGGTTTAAACATAATACACACTAACTTTCAAAAATGACATCTTCATTCTAACAACTCGAACTCGAACAGATGTCTTCATTCTTGCAACTTGCGACTTGAACCGATGTCTTCATTATCATAACTCAAACCGTAGAAATCACCTAACAAAACATAGTACATTAGTAAAATGAAGCTTAAAAAATATATGTAAGTGTTCGCTAACAAAATAAACGGTTCACTAGCATTAATGAAATCACACTCCACACAAGATCCACCTGACCCAACCCATGTATCTTCTTCGGCTACTCTGTTTTTGTACAGCCCAATTCTCCTCTAAATATTGGGCCGTTAGATTAAACAAACATTAAATAGTAGATTTGTCTAACCTTGAGATACCTCAACAGTCCAGCAGCCTTAAAGCATTTGTACAGTTTGTTGTTGGTCCATAGATATTAACTAAATAAGATTATCAAAACATTAGTACTTGTGTAAAAAATATATGTGTGTACATACAAATTGTTATATAAACAAGTTTTTGAAAACTTACCACATTTAAATAACCATCTTCAAAAAGATTTGATTTTAACACTTGAGGCTCGTAATTGTCTTCATCAACCTATATTAACAAACAAACTGTTACAATACTAACAAATCAAACTAAATGAACAAAAAATATGAGAGTAAACGGTTCGGCTACCAGCTGATAAAATGAACTGCTCGCCAAGTTCTCATCATGAGATTGTGGGGAGCCACAACTCACTTGATCAGCCTAAAATAGCAAAACAAATTATTATAATATATTAATATAACAAATCAAACTAAATTAAAAAAATATATATTAGAGTAAATTGGTTGGCCTTTTCTGAAGATAAAGTTAAAGCGTCCGAAGTGTCATTGTCATTTATTTGTGACGGGTAACTTGTATGACTCGGTGAAGAGGAACTCAAATTCACTCTTGAGGGACTAGGTGACTTGCTTGGTGCCGTTTGGTTCACAAGCTACAATTTAACAAAAAAAAAGAAATATTCTAGTAAATAGTGATACACTAAAATATATTTTAAAATATAAACAAAAATATACCTTTATCGCTTTTCTTGGCCACTGAACGATTTGACCAACCAACGACTCAACCTTACCAACTTCCGTTGTTTTTGTTACATTGTAGACATCAAAATCTTTATATGAATCAACAATGCCATCCACGGAAACCTTGACACAATCTACCATTATTGGCTTAAAATGTAAAACCGCACCCATGGTCGGCCATGCCTTACCTTCAGCCACCTTTACTAGTGAGTCACCCACACTTATTAGCAACTCACATCGGGTTTTGCTCTACAAAACCATTCAACATTTTTAATACAGATACATATATACACACACGTATAGCAAACTATAAATATATTACCATGATAGGTGGATAGTTGAGCGGTCCATCAGAACACGTGTCCACTTGTTGTACCGAGTTTCTACCATAGATCACATTTTTAAACAGGCCTCCATGGACTTTAGTATAACCTATAAACTCAATATAACAATATTAATTTCAGCAATTCAAGATATATATATATATATAGTCATTACCTATTATCTGGGACACCGTCCGTGATCGGCCCCTGTGCTCGGGTCCAACAACTCAAACCTGCGGGTCTTCCTTATTTTCATAATAACTTCCATCCGCTATCATAACTTGCTCCACCCGATACTATAGAAAACATTTGTTAAAGCATCTAACTATAACATTAACAAATCAAACTAATTCATTTCCATATAACTAAATAACATAATCATTTACCAAAGCATCAGCCTTCTCAATCCCATCATCATCAAGTGAATACAGCTTGGTTTTTTTGTTTTTTATTGCATGACCCATTATAAACAACCTAGAACGTGAGTTTTGTATTCCTTTAAGTCCCGGGTAGCTTTCCTCAAGTTGGGGCCATATGATATCTTGCTTTCGTTTCAAACCTCTATAGCCTTTTCGTCCTACCTTAGGCTTATTTTTGTTCTTGGAATTACTAGCTTTTGCTTTTTCTCTTTTTGCCTTCACATAAATCAACAAACTGTCCTCAATTGCATGCAAACATATACATATAATATTATTAATATTAATAAACAATCCAAATATACCATAGCCTCCTCACTAGTCCTTTGTATAACGAACACCTTCCAATCTTCTTCATCAATAAATGGAAATTTTTGATAAGCTTTTGGGGCATTGGGATCAGGGTCCGGATTATATATATACTTTGAAGCAGTCCTAGATCGAAAGTTTGTGCCAAGTCTCATTGCCCACTTCCTCATATATTCTTTAGGTGCATCAGTCTCAATCTTCCAAAATTGCTATAGGATAAAAACATTGAGTTAAAATAATAACTTTATAGGTATTTCATATTTGTTACAAGTTAAAATATAATACGTACCTTCGTTTCTGACCATACGTGATCAAAATCTTTGTCTTCGAATTTGCACATTGGAATATGAATTGGAAAGCAATGTTGAACCATCATCCCGTAGTATGAACTGAAGTTGGCAAGTATTTCCTGGTCTTCGTGTAGCGGCATATTATTCTCATCAAATCTCATAGGTAACTTGTCCTCAGGAATGTTCGTTAAAAAAGCAACAATCCCGCGTGATATTTTCTTTATGTTACTCATACCTATGGTGCAATATATAAATATTAATGAAACTACTACACGTGCAATATATAAATAATGAAATTGAAACAAATCTTATATCGGGACCACCTACAATCGCTTTCTTTATTCACAACCGCATCAACCCAAATATATAAATAATGAAATTGAAACAAAACAATTACTTTGGTTTCGGTTCCCCACTGCCTAACAATTAACAAAATATATAAATAAGAAACTGAAACAAAACAATTACTTTGGTTCTGACTTACTGTGTTTGAAGTGGCAAAGGGGGCTGACGAGTAGTTAGGGTTTGCCGATAGATCGACGAGCATGCAGTGGCCCGAGCAGTGGTCCGATTGGGGGCTGACGAGCAGTGGTCCGAGCAGCGGCTGACGATTGGGGCTGATAGATCGACAGCAGTGGTCCGATTGGGGCTGATAGATCGACGGCGACGGTGGTCCGAGCAGTGGATGACGATTGGGCTGATAGATCGACAGCAGTGGTCCGATTAGGGCTGATAGATCGACGGCGGTGTGCAGATGGAATTTGACTTTTGAAATGAAATTAGGAGGTCTGCCAAATCTTATCTACCGCCATTCCGCCAAGATTTACATATATATTGTAACAATAAATAAAAAAATACTTGTATAATAAACTTAATAACATAGATAAAAAAATACTTTTAAATGAAGGTAAAAAATTCGGTTCGGTACCGGTGCCGGGACGGGACGGTACCGGTACCCGTACCGAATTTGCTCTCCCTACTTTACATCGCTTAAGACAATAAATAAAACAACAAATTAAACACGTCTTTTTTAAAAGTCTTAAATGAAATCATACAAACAATCCACAATGTCTCCTTTACACTAATAATCAAACGCGTCTATTAATCATCATCATTCTTGTTTATTTTGCATTAAATAAAATTATATTAATAAATTGGTTATTAAAATTAAAAAAAATAAGTAAATTATATTAATAAATTGACTATATCAAACCTTCATCAACATAAATCTCATCGGTGTATCCCGACAAGCTTTCTTACCCTTCACCTTGTATCCCGACAAGTTACCATATGCTGGAAAATCATTTATTGTGCAGAAAATCATGGCACGCAATTGAAAGTGCTCTTTCTTATAAGCATCGTATACATTTACACCTGAATCCCAAAGGGTTTTTAAGTTATCAATCAAAGGAGACAGGTACACGTCAATATTATTACCAGGCTGCCACAGACCTTGAATCAACAACGACATCATAATGTATTTTCGTTTCATGCATAACCACGGTGGAAGATTGTAGATGCATAAAAGAACCGGCCACGTACTATGGCGACTACTCATGCTCCCAAAAGGATTGATCCCATCTGAACTAAGCCCAAACCGTATGTTTCTCGCCTCCTTCCCGAATTCATGATAGTTGTTATCAATGGTTTGCCACTGAGGTGAATCTGCCACGTGTCTTAGTTTTCCGTCAATTACACGTTCTTCAGAATGCCAACGTAATAATTTTGCTTCTTTTTCGTTTGAAAATAACCTTTTGTCTCGGTATAATAGGGAGATACCACAACACTTTAGCTGGTGGTCGTTTTTTTGTTACCTCATCGTCAACGTCACCCGAATCGTTTATTTGTTTATACCTTGATGCACCACACACAACACATTTATGTTCATTTTCATATTGATTTCTATACAATATACAGTTATTTGGACATGCATATATTCTTTCAATTTCCAATCCCATCGGACACATCAACTTCTTTGCTTGGTATGTTGAAATTGGTAATTCATTGTCTCTTGGAAGCCTATCATGCCAAAACACTAACAGTTCTGTGAAACTTTTATCACTCCATCCATTTTTTGACTTTAAGTTAAGCAAGTTCAACACTGTATCAAGTTTCTTAAAATTAGAACCAGGATATAACGGGTTTTTTGCATCTTCTAATAGGTGTTGTAAATTTTCAGTTTTGGCATCACCCATGTTAGTCTCCATGTCATGTAACATTTCATTTGTGTTGTCATTAGGATCATTTGAATGGTTTTCATCGTCTTTGGGGTCATTTGAATTTTCATCATCACCATTAAGGTTTAATGGGCCATTGTTATATCAACGAGTGATTCTCCATGCCTTGACCAACAATGGTATCTAGGCTTAAAACCATTTTCGAACAAATGTGCCTCTATTTCATTGGTATCATTACAATATTTAAAGTTTTGACATTTGGAACAAGGACAACAAATCGACCGACTTCCTTTATTGCTGCGATGTGCTTCGGCAACCCTAAGAAAACTTTTAACACCCTTCACATAAATTTCGGATTGTCGCAAAGCTTTGTACATCCAATCATCACGATTCATCTGAAAATTAAAATAAACAAACAAGTGATGTAAATGTATGTAAACAGGTGCTCTAAGGTAGTGGATCCTAACCCACTTTTTGAATATTCTATCTCATATGTATATATTTTAACGTGCTAACTATTTAAGAAAAAATCGGCAGCATTTCCCCTTAACTCCTCGAGTATGCGTATAAAACGCAAACCCGATGGAGTAGGAGAAAAAGCTACCGTTATTTCTTAAATAGTCAACACGTTAAAATGTATACACGTCCTAATGAGATAGAATATTCAAAAAGCAGTCTCAAAGGGGACAATCCAAAATTTATCTCTATTAGATAAATTTTGGATGGGTATTCTCTAAAAGGTTATCTTAAATGCATATGTTGAAAAGTATATCATATATAAAATATCTCTTAAAATTAAAACATACCTTCAATTAATTGGCAAAATTTAAGTTGAGAAATCTTGAACTTTTTGTGCAACGAGGAAGGAGGAGTTATGAAGTACTGTTTAAAAGAAAAAGAAGACGATGTAAAATTTTGAATTATAGCCGTTTGAGATATTGAAGACCGATTAATGGGAAATACAAGAAAAAAAATAAAAGAATAATAAATGTATTGACCGCATCTTTTGCTTTCAAAGTATTCAAATTTTGATTTATTTATTGGAACCGCACCTTTTCATTTAAATTTATTAAAAATTCAAGTTATAAATCAAATTTATCAAAAGGTGCGGTGGAATTTTGGAACCGCACCTTCTGAACTTCACCCCTCGCACCTTCTGCCCATTTGTGTACTAGTGCTATATAGTAGCCATCTATTCGGTATCAACTTTCAGTCAGACTTTCGGTAACTTTCTATACCATCATCTGAACACTCATCGATCGGATTATATTGGTGATCCGAATTACAGTTTTGCTTTTTTATCTTAACTAGCTTTCAAGACCCTGCACGTTGCGACGGGACCATGAGACCAAACAAAATTAGACGTAGAAACATTGAGCCACGCACACGCGTTAACTCACAAAAATTAGACCAAAACATAACACATAGAAAATAATAACTAAGTCGAAACGGTAAATAACGTAAAATGTAGAAAATAATAAATAAGCCCAAACGATAAAATAGCATAAGACATGAATTTGAAACTTGGAAAAAAAATTAATTAAAAAAAACGTAATATTAATTGATATTTACGTTTTCTCCGGTAAATTAAAACATCTAAAAGAAATCATAAATTTTAAAAACGATAATAAATTATTTTAGCAAGCTACACTCGTTATATTAACCGATCAGTACCGGTATCGAAAACCCCGATCTCGAAAAAAACAAATTCTTGGTACCGGTACTATACCGTACCGATTTCGAGACTCAAAACTTTGGTAACCGGTATCAATCAATACCGGTACTGAATTTGCTTATCCCTAACCCTCGCAAAATAGATCGAACCCTCTCCTTTTATATATATATATATATATATATATATACATATATATATATATATACATATATATATATATACATATATATATATATATATATATATATATAACATTTTTTTACTTTTTTCTATTGTTTGGTGAAGGGTGACCATATCCCTTATTCCTTCGCATGAATGTGTCAATTGCATTATGCATATATAAGTTGTATATGATCTAAAAGAAATTATAGATTTTATGAATAGTGATTTAGTGAGTGATGGAGATTTTGGTTTTTAATAATAATAATATGCTGAGTTGAAGTTTATACTTATGGAATCATAGTGTTAACTAGACTACATGATTGAACCACCCGTTGAACCTTTCTAAGTACATCCCAGTTATAAAATTAAAAAACTGATTTTTAAAACATTAGAAAAAAGTACTCATTTAATCTTACTGTGTTGAGAAAAATTAAAACAAAAATATACAAACTCTCACAATCATCTCTTTTCTTTTAATCTTTTAGAAGATAAAAATGAAATACTTGAGAAAATTATATACTAAATAGTATTAAACAATATATTGACAAGTGCAAGTGAGCAACAAATAAATACTGATATTACGTAGTATACGTATACGTAAACGTGATAAATTCATGGAACTAAAATAGTAAATTACTAAATATTAAATATCAATTTTTAAGATTTCCTTAGAAGTTTGGAGATTTTGGATAGAGGCAGTCAAACAATACTTGTATAATTTCTATATATATATATACTAAGTTAGGTACATGTGTTACACGGGTTAAACAATTCAAGTTATCTAAGTCATAACTTAATAAATCAAAGAACAAATTAAGATCGCGTATTACACTACATAAAGACAAAGTTAACTAACAATTATCATTCTTAAACTTACAAACAAAACATAAATCTCTAAATATTTTCTTATACACAACCACCCAAATCGACTCGTTTCTAGCTATTCCTTGTTCTAAGATTCAATCACTAAGGGTATGTTTGGTTGGAGGTAATGAAATAAAGGAGGAATGGAATGGGAGAAGGAATGGAATGAACAAGGGAACGAAATTGATCATTACCATTTCTTTGTCTTATTTGGTTAACCTATAGGAATGAAATCAATTATTAATTTTTATTGTTTGGCATCCAAAAAAATTGGTGAAATGAAATAGAAATAATAAAAACACTCATATCTCAAAATACTTTCTAACCCAAAAAAAAAAATCCCTACAATGGCGACGGTGGTAGATCCGGCGACGAAAATGACGGTGACGGTGGCGACGGTGGTGGCAGCGGCGGCGGTGGTGTCGGCGGAGTTGTTGGTGGTGTCGATGGTATTGGTGGTGGTGGTTGTTAAGTGGTGGTGGTTGTTAAGTGGTGGTGTTGTTGAGAAAGTAGGGTGAATGAGGAATGAAATGAAAAAAAAGAAGGGGGGTGGGAATGAATGATTTTGATGGAATGGGATTCCATGTGTAATGGATGATTCCATTCCATTGAGCAACCAAACACCACTTTTTTCATTCCCACGTAATGAGTCATTCCATTCCTACTGTCATTCCTGCATACCAAACGCTACCTAAATGGTAGCTCTTAGCTCCATGTTTTAAGCTTCTTATTGCATAATTTAAAAATGAGTAGCAAATAACATTTAGGATGCATAGCTGTATCAAATGGAGACAACAGTTACTAATGTTCAATTAATTACCAAATTGTCTTTAAACTAATCATATGGAGTAAGCAAATGAGGAACACAATGTCCACTGGCCAGCACCGAGGCGAAGAGCTGTTGTTACAGCGAGATTAATGACAACATGCTGCTCTTTCTTATCTGCAAATAAAAGCCATTATTATTGCAACTTTTCAAACCAAGCCCCACAAAAGATAACAACCCACTTCTATATCACCTGCAAAATGGAGAAAGAAAACCATATGGTGAATCAGTGGTTAAACATAATGATGTTACAAAGTCAATGAAATTAATTTCAGAATTAAAATTTCAACATAAGAAAAAAATGTGAAAGGTGTAAAGAAATGTAATGTTGCTAAATCAATAAGTACCATAATTAGGTGATTTGGGGATCCTTTAGAATTGTGAATAACAATGCATTCTGAACAGACTGAATAGCAACTGCACCAATGACAAGTAAAAACATGAAAGGTATCCATGTATATTACAAATCATCATATGCATAAAATGGATGTGAAGAAACGTGGATCTACTCGCTGGTAGCAGATCTACTTTCCTCGGGTGTGATTATACTATTTCACCGATGGTTCTTCTGGATCCGTGTTCTTCCACCTACAAAATGAACAGCGCCGTTACTTACCCCTCAGAAAGGGACAGAGGGGTCCTCTTTGGGGTAACCCTCCGGCGTGAGAATAAGTATATGGTGGAGAAGATAATAATGTGTGTAAGGGAATCTCTAGAGTATTGCTTAGTAGCTGAATACCCTCTGATTGTGAGACTGTGTGTTTGTATGTAACTGACTGTGAGTGAATGTAATTCAATATGATTGAATGTGATATCACTGCCTGTAACTGTCAATGATTGAGTATGAATGTGTCATCAAAGTGGAGTTGATGCTGTATTTATAATGCCAGGGTTTCCACTGATTGGGCTCAACCTCGTTGGCCTCCTCCAATCGCACTGCGCCACGTGTCCTCTGGGACACCTGACGCTTTCTCGTTGGTTGTAATCACGTGGTAACACATGTGTCATGCTGAGTTGTCGACCTTTCATTTGGCAGCTGTCAACATCAGCATATTCTTACTCCTTAAAAAGATGCCTTCTGGAAGGTTGTCTGACGTGCACAATCAAGGTTGCCCTAATCCTGATTTGGATAAGGACGAGGTTGATTATGTGCACGTGTGATATGCGCCCATCCTGAGGATGCGCGAGGTCTTCTCTTTATTCTCACGCGCAGATATTTCATGCGCAGATGTGATATGCACGAGCATGTGATATGCGCCGCGCGCTGATGCGCTGCGCGCATATGTGATGCGCGAGCATATGTGTGCCTGGGCAGATGTGATATGCACGAGCATGTGATATGCGCCGCGCGCTGATGCGCCGCGCGCATATGTGATGCGCGAGCATATGTGTGCCTGGGCATATGATGCCTGAGCATGTTTTGTATGCGCCATGCGCATAGGTTTTGGCTTTGTGCCTTCATAATGTCTTTATCTTGTGGGTTGACCCGCCTTGCTCGGTGTTGAGGCGGGTACATACCTCTTCAAGCCCCCCCAGTCTAATGTGTGTCTTATCTCGCGCGAGCGCGGTAAGATAGATATTAGACTTACTGATTTTGGTCTTTTAATGGGGTTTTGTCGTTTTCCTGGTTTTTTCCATGGTTGCGCGAAGTTCTATCCATTTGGTTGAAACGAAGGGTCCAAACACGTGGTTGGTTGGTGGTGACGTGCGCCGTAAACGTGTCAGACGTTTCGTGTGCTCGAGGTGCTACAGTTGCCTTTCATGTCCCCTCGCACAGCTGTCTGGAACACGTGTCGCGCTCGCATTGGTTTGCACCTGCGAGTGGGGGCGCGTTTCTGCTCCGTGGCAGGTCGGTTACATTTTTATGTCCCCTCAACAGTGTTAGGGACACGTGCCGCGCCCTCGTTGGCTTGCACCTGCGAGTGGGGGCGCGTGAAATCCGATCAGTTGCCACATTTCTCTCTCCTGGGCCTATAAAAGCAGGCCCTTAGGAAATTTTTTATCTTCATCTTCATTGTTGCTAATTTTCGAGTTTCTGCCTTTCATATTCTGAATTGAGTGTTTTCATCGTTTCAAAACTTCTATTATTTGCTGCTGCAGTTGTATGTCTGATAGTTCAGACTCGTCTAGCCCCTCAATCACCTCTATTGCCTCTCGAAGACGCCGTGTGAAATCTGTGGTGATGTCGACATTGAAGCAAAAGGGGAAGGGGAAGAGGGTTGTTGAGACCACATCGGAGGAAGTAGGGAGGACCAAGGCCACCAAAAGGTGGAATGAAATCCCCTGCAAATTGAGGCAGGCCGATCTCGACAGCCTCATCGCCTCTCAGGGTTTTCCCACCCTGTTTGGCTGCATGTTGCCTGGGGCCGGGCAAACGGCGGCGGACCCGCCTGCCTGCTATATTTCATTGTACACCCATTTTTTCACCCACTGCAACCTTCGTCTTCCGATGACAAGGTTTGTAGGCGCGGTGTTACGTTTTTTCGGGATTCATATATCCCAAGTCCATCCGTTTGGACTTGTGCGCATGACTCATTTCGAGTTCATGTGCAAATCACAGCGCGAGGAGCCCACCCCTCGGCGCTTTCAATTTTTTTACAAGCCCAAGATCCAAGATTCTTGGATCTCCTTTATTCCTCGCAGTCAGAAGGTTAAGTGCAGCACCGTGTCATTCAAGAGCCTTCATGACTGGTCTGAGAGGTTCTTCTACATCAGGGCTGGTGTAATCCCCATCCGCATGACGATGCGCGCGATCGATTCTGCGCCCGCGGATGCGGATGTTATTAAGAACCCAACCGGCGCCTGGGTTAAGAAACTGACCGCCGAACCATCCCCCGCCAAGAAAATTCGCGAGGAGGCGCTGGTGGGAGTCGGCATGAGTAGGTTGTGGGCCGACAGCGCGCTCGAGCCCGTTATCCAAGTCGACGGGTTGTGTAAGTTTATTTCATTGCTTTATTTCTTTTTCTGCGCGAATATAATTCTTTTGCTGATATCACTTGACTTGTTTTTGCGCAGTCACCAAGGATTATATCCACGCCGCTTATGATGATCAAGTGGAGGGTGGCTCCGTCGCGCTTGGCGCTGGGGAGGTTGGTTTCCCAGATCGCTTCGATGACATGTTCATCCCAGTGGATCTGGAATTTGACTTTGATAGTGACGCGCCTGGTAAGCCTTCGCACTTATGCTTATTCCTTTAGAATACCAAAGTTTATTAACAGTTGTGTTGCTTGTATTTGCAGATGCGCTCGAAAACTACGAGCTGGAGCTCGCGGAGGAGGAGGAGGAGGAAGAGGAGGCGCCCCTACTAAAACGCAAAGCTAAGGGGAAATCTGGCGCAGGGGCCAGTAAGAAACAGAAGAAAGATGACACCCCTGTCGCTCATCCCCATGCTCAAACGGAGGGACCTAAGGAAACCCAGGTGTTTACCACCAAGGTTTCTTTAGCTTCCTTGCCTGTGAGAGTGGGCAGACCTCCTGTCCACTTGAGGTATGGTGGCGTCACCTCCTCCGTTCGCGCGGCTGAAGAGAGAAGCAGTGCCGCGCCTGCAACAGGTATACTTTGCTTATCTTCATCTGATTGAATTATTATTAAACCTTTGCTCCTTTGAATGTTTGCAGGACCGGCGACTGTCGCAGATAAGCCGCATGCGCCACAAGGTGCTGAGGCTGCGCCGGGGGCTGCTTCGGAGTCCCCTGTTCTACCCTCTGAAAAGGGTAGAATGAACTTTATGGCGATGTTCGCCGCGCGAACAGAATTGCGCCAAGGTATGTTTTGCACATTTGTCTTCTGAATTTTTTCTTTTGGATTCAGTCATAAACCATTTTTCCTTGTTGATTTGTTCATAGGAGTTGTAGCTAGCGCACAAGTTGCTGGTGACACTCCTGGCGCCGTTGCCGGCGCCGGTGGTTCTGCTCCTGCTCCTGCTCCTGCTAGTGCTGAGTCTCCCCTTATTGGGATTACCAAGGAGCAGGAAACCGTATTGCGCGCCGAACTGGCGGCGTCGAGACCTCCCTCGCCTCCTCCTACACGCAGCCCTCCCCGCGAGACAGGTTTGGAGCCCTCCAGGTCGCAGGAGAAGAGGCCTATTGAAGAAGATGAGGAGGATGAGGGGGCTCAAGCTGAAGACTCCTTGGGAGATCGCGCCAGCCCTGCGATGCCACAAGAGTTCGCAGCGCAGACCTCTGGTGGGGCTGGCGCTGACTTTTCTGCTTCATCCCCGCAGGTATGTTTTAATTTGTTGCTCCGCTGCGCGTACCTCCATATAAGTATGTTTTATGACTTAGAACATTTCTTGTGTTTTGCAGGAAGGTGACCACGTTTACCGCCCGAGATGGAATATTAATGAAGACAGTTCCATCCAATCCATGGGCGTATGCGAGGACTTCTGGGCTCATGCCGTGCCTCCTACTGAAAGGAGGTATCAGGAGGAGCGCACCCGCGCGGACTTGCTGAACGACCATATTTTCGCTGGGTCGGCTTTCTTTGCTGCTTCCCAAGAGCTTCGTCGTGATTATATTAAAGTACGCGATGCTCTTGTGGAAGCCCAGCGAGAGGCTAAGGTGGCCGCCTGGAACCTTTCTGATGCTCGCGCACAAGCTGAGAAACTCCAGGCGGAGCTCAGCGAAAACCGAGCAAGTGCCAACACCGCCTTTATTAAGCGCGGGCATGAGCTCCAAGCTGCGCGGGAGAAGCAGCAGGTGGCGGAGGCCGAAGTTGCCAAGTACGCGCGGAGAGTGCGTGTCTTGGAACAGCAGGCTGAGGCGCGTGACCAAGCTATCGTCCAGAGTATCACTGAGAAATCATCACTGGAGAGCGAGGTTGCGCGCCTGAAGAAGGAGTTGGCGGCCGCGCAGGCCGATAGAGATGAGGCCTTGGCGACGGCAGCGTCCAGCCAGGAAGCACTTGATGCTGCGCAGGCGGAGAAAGAAAAAATTTTGGCGGCAGCAGCGTCTGATAAAGAGGAGCTAAAAAAGACCAAGGAAACTGTTGAGTTATTAAACTCCCAGGTTCCTGCCCTCGAGACGTCTGTTGCTGGCCTCGCGCAGGATCGCCAATGGCTGGTGTCACAGGGCATGACTCGTTGCGCTTTGGCGATGAAATATTCCGCCAAGTTTCAGGCCCTTGTGATGGACTGCAATGCTGCCGCGCGCTTGGTGGGTCGAGCTGAAGGGTTTACGGATGGGTATGAATATGGCATGTTGAAGAAGAACCCATCCGAGTACCCTTACAAGAGCGACGCGGCCTGCGCAGACATGGCCGCGGTGGGGGAGAAGTATATGAATACTCCCATCCCCATCCTTATGCAGGTACCTCGACCTTAATGAGTTTTTCTTGATTAATTTTCCAAGTGTTTTGTACTCAATACTTTTCTAATGATTTGCAGATAGCTGCGCTTGCTGACCAGCCCGACCTCGGCGCGCTAAAGAAGCTGCTCGATGAATGCGAGAGGGCTGGTGGCAATGATGGTGGCGCGGGGGATGTTGCCCCTGCCAGCGGCTCTGGCGCTGCGAAAGAATCTGCTCCTGACACCGTTGTGATAGAAGACTCCAATGAGGAGGAAGAACTTGACTATGGTCAGTTCGGAGATGAGGAGCAGGCCGCGCCAGATGCTGAGGGAGATGATGAGGGTGATGAAGCGGCTGACGTCGACGTGGAGACTTGAGAAGCCCTTCATCAAATTTTATGTATATTTTTTTTTTGTACTTGTAATTTGTAACTCATCATACTTGTAAATTTCAATGCTATGGAATGAAACTTGTTTTCCCTTTTTTCACATCTTGCGCATTTCCATTCATCTCTTCATGTTTGCTTGTATAGATATAAGATATGCTTGCACGTTAAAATAAGAATAAGGTTGTAAGGAAATTATTCGCTTAACCATAGTTCTATTTTGTAAGTGGTTTCGCAGTATCTTGTTTATGCTGACATGCGCGATGACTTTTCACAATTCCTTTTTTGCGCGTCCTTGTCGCGCGTTTTTTATATGGAAGTATGAGTTTTAGCCATTACATGTCAGCATGTGTTACTCAGATATCCACTATGATTCCGCACGCGACCTCGACCTGAGACCTTAACAACTATGATATGGCATGTACTTTGCCTAAGTTGTGTTTAAGGATTTTTATGATCAGGCTGCGCGGGATGTAAGATGGATGTTTGTGAGTGTTTTGAGCTAAGGCTCTTTGTTTTGGGCTAAGGCCCTGACGTTTTTAGAGTTAAGACTCATTAACGTGTTTGAGCTAAGGCTCGTAGGTTTGGGCTAAGGCCCTGACGTTTTAGAGTTAAGACTCGTTAACGCGTTTGAGCTAAGGCTCGCGCATGTATGTTTGACTTCGTTTTATTTTGTTTTTGAAGTCAATATAGTGTTGTCATATTGCTCCAAATTAATAAAGGAAGTGTGAAACATGTATGCAAAGGTAATAGAACAAATATTGAAAGATAGCGCGAATCATCATTCATGATGGCTTAAAAGCCCTTGATTACATATATGAACTTTTACATGAAGCATTTTCTAAGCTGTGCCACGTTCCACGCGCGCGGTATCTTTTTTCCATTCAAATCTTTTAAAGTGTACGCGCCTTTCCCCAAATCTTCTGAAATTTGATAAGGTCCCTCCCAATTGGGGGACATTTTTCCTGGGGCTATCGCGCGGCTAGCTTCATTGTTTCGAAGGACAAAATCATTTTTCTTGAAGTGGCATTCTTTAACGCGCTGATTATAATATTTTTCCAGCTTTTTCTTGTATTTGGCTTCATTGATGATAGCCGCTTCTCTGCGTCCTTCAAGCAAGTTGAGGTCCAATCTTCTTTCGCGCTCGTTATCAGTCTTGCTCATCATGAGTACCCTATGGGATGGGCATCCAATTTCTGCTGGGATCATAGCCTCTGTCCCATAGGTTAGGCTGAACGGGGATTCGCCATTGCTAGTTTTGCTTAATGTCCTGTGCGCCCACAGGACATTAGGTAACTCTTCGACCCAAGAATGGGATTCTCCCTCCAACCTTTTCTTCAGCCCATTTAACAAACTTTGATTCGCGCGCTCCACTTGGCCATTCCCTTGAGGGTGGTAGACCGAAGTGAAGATTTGGTTGATGTGCAATTCTTTGAGCCAGCTGGATATCTTCCTGTCAGTGAATTGTTTGCCATTGTCGCTCACAATTTCCATAGGAAGGCCAAAACGGCAAATGATGTGGCTCCAGATAAATTGCTTCATCGCCTCAGCTGTGATTTTTGTTAGTGGCTTGGCCTCAACCCATTTCGTGAAATAGTCTATCGCCACTACCAAAAATTTCACTCGCCCTTGCGCTTGCGGCAGGGGCCCCACAATATCAATGGCCCATTTGTGGAAAGGCCATGCGGAGGTCACTGGAATCAAGTTGTTCTTTGGCCGCATGGTGTTTGGCGCGTGGCTCTGACATGCCTTGCATTTTTGGATTTCTTTTAGCGCATCCAAGTACATGCCTGGCCAATAGTAGCCTGCGCTCATTGCCTTGGCATCCACCATGCGTGGGCCAGCGTGTATTCCGCAGATTCCTTCGTGAATCTCCCTAATCACATAGCTTGCTTCTTCAGCATCCAGGCATTTCATGAGCGGTCCAAGATAAGAGCGTCGATATAATGTACCCTCAAGTAGTTCATAGTTCTGCGCCTTGTGTCTTATCTTCCTCGCCTGTGCGCGATCGTCCGGTAACTTCCCCTCCTTCAGGAATTCCATTATTGGAGTTATCCAGGATGAAGGGGTTGTATGAATTACAAGGACCGATTGCGTTTGCACTGACGGGCTGCTCATTACTTCCACCCTGACATCTTTGCCAAAGTGATCAAAATTAGTTGACGCCATTTTACTCAACGCGTCAGCGGACTTGTTTTCGCTGCGCGAGATGTGTATGATTCTGAAGAAGTCAAACTGCTCAACGAGCTTTTTTGCCTGCTCTAGATATAGAGGCATTGTGTTCTCCTTGGCGTCATATAGGCCGTTGACCTGAGCAGCTACCAAGTAAGAATCAACATGGGCCTCTAGCCTTTTAACCCCAAACTTGCGCGCAATGCGCAGACCAGCCAGCAGGGCTTCATACTCAGCCTCATTGTTGGTACTCTTGAAGTCCAACCTAATAGCATAAGTATATTCATGATTATCAGGGTCCACCAGTTTGAGGCCTGCGCCGGACCCTTCGTTATTGGAGGCCCCATCAGTGAATAGCCTCCAAACATCTTCTTCATCATTTGCTCGCGGAGGGTCTACCTCGCGCTGAGCTTCTTCGATCTTTCCCTCTGGGATTTCCGTGATGAAATCCGCTAAAACTTGACCCTTTATTGCTGGACGGGGCTTATAGGTGATCGTGTGTTCACCTAATTCCAGCGCCCACTTTGTCAGCCTTCCGGAGAGCGCGGGGCGTCGCAAGACTTGCTGGATGTTGTAACCAGTCAGAACTTCAATAGGATGACCATTGAAGTATCTATGGAGCTTGCGCGACGCGTGTGTTAGTGACAAAACTAACTTTTCCATGATGGAATAGCGGGTCTCAGGGTCTGTCAGCACCCGACTCACATAGTATATTGGCGTTTGGATCCCCTTGCGATCCACCAATAATACTGCGCCGATGGCGCGGTCTCCAGCTGACAGGTACAATGTAAGGGTTTCGCCAGGAAGTGGAGCTGTTAGCGCGGGCAGCTTTATGAGACATTCTTTTATCTCAGTGAAAGCTTGCTCAGCCTCAGGCGTCCACTTGAATTGGCTCTTCTTCAAGCAGTTCCTCAAAGTGTTGACGAATGGAGTAGATTTGCTGGCGTGGTTCGCTAGGAACCTGTTGATTGACACCAGTCTACCATTCAGCTTCTGAACCTCTTTCATGGTGGATGGTGAAGGCATGTCAAGGATGGCTTCCACCTTTTCAGGGTTCACCTTGAAACCATCCTTAGTGACCATTACACCAAGAAATTTCCCCTCTTCCGCGCCGAAAGTACATTTGCTCGGGTTGAGCTTCATGTTAACTTCCGTTAGGCGCTGAAGAGTTTCCTCGATGTCTTTGAGCATTTGTCTCTCCTCCCTGCTCTTGATCACCAAATCATCAACATAGACTTCTAGATTTCTTCCGATTTGTTCACTGAAAACCGAATCCATAAGTCTCTGATAGGTGGCGCCCGCATTTTTTAGACCAAAGGGCATTTTTGTGTAACAAAAAACACCCTTGTCGGTCCTGAAGGCCGTCTTGTCTTCGTCTTGTGGTGCCATTTGAATCTGGTGATAGCCTTTGTAGGCATCCAGGAAACATTTGAGCTTGAATGGCGCCACGGAGTCCACCTTTGCGTCGATGTTTGGGAGGGGGTAACAGTCTTTCAGACATGCTTTGTTGAGGTCCTTGAAGTCAATACACATCCTCCATGACCCGTTGCTTTTCTTTACCATCACAGGATTGGCTACCCACGTCTGGTATCGGATCGGGCGGATGATGTTTGCGCGCAACAGGTCCTCCACTTGCTCATTCATGGCCTTCGCCTTTTCATCCCCCATGATTCTCTTTTTCTGAGCAATTGGCTCCACCGACTTGAACGTGTTAAGAGAATGTTGCGCCAGGTCTCGCGGGACCCCCGTCATATCGGAGTGTTGCCACGCGAAAACCGACGTGTATTTTGTGAGCAACCTTTTCATTCTCAATCTCGTTTCGTCTGAAATGGTAGCGCCAATTGTGACCGTTTGCTCTGGGAATTTTGGGTATAAAATCCACTTCTCTGGCGCATTGTCCGCCATTGGAAGTTTCATTCTCCCTTCCCGCGGCGTACTTGTCACTGCGCACAAATGATCGCGGTAAACAAATGTTACGCCTGTTGGTGTAGGGAACCCCAATGCGCCGTGCGCTGGCGACGGTACAGCATTAAATTGGGCAATCGTTCCCCTACCCAGGATCATATTGTGGCATGACGTGGTGGGCAAGACCAAGAAGTTGACAACTTCGGCTCGCTTGTGCTCATCATCCCCCATAGTTAGTTCAAACTGAATCTGGCCTAGGGGATGGATGATTTCATTTGAAACACCACAGATTGGTGCGTTCACAATTTCGAGCCGCGCTTGGTCTGCCGGGTCTAACTTTCTGAAACATTGCTCATACATAATGTCAGATTCGCTTCCAGTGTCCACCAGGACCTTTGACACTTCGTAATGAGCAATGTGTGTGGTGATGACGAGAGGACTGCTTATTGAAGGGCCTCCCCTGATTCTTGGGAAGATGACTTGCTGCTCGCGCCAATCTCCGTGGATTTGCGCGCTTCTCTTTTTTGACGTCTGCCCTTGTCGTCCCCCTTCAGCCACACAAATTCTTTTGTATTTCTTGCTGACAGAGGCTCCTTCCGGTTGCTCATCTTCTATTCTTTGGTTTTTCACCAAGTGAGCCAGCCTGCCTGATTTTACATCCTTCTCGATCACATCCTTTAAATGATGGCATGCGTCGGTGTTGTGGCCCGGGGACCTGTGAAATTCACAATATTTGCCACTGTTTTGCGGTCCCTTGTAGTGTAGCTGCTTGGGGGGCTTGAATTGAACATTCTCAGTACTTAACACCTGTGAAGGTGTTTTAGTGAGGGGTGTCCATATTCTTGGCAGAGGTCTGCTAGGATCTCTGCCGCCCTCCCTCTTGTCACCCTCCCCGCGATTACGAGAATCTTTTTGGGGCTGGGGTGAGCTTGGTTGCGCTTGCTTTTCTGCGGAAGAAAAACTTGTTGGCTGCAACCTGGACCATACTGAGTTCTGTTTGGCCCTCTTCTCTTTGCTGCGCGGTGATTCAGCCTGATGCGCTCTTTCACTTGCCCTATCTTGGGCAATCTGTTTTTCATTTCTCGCGAAAACTCGCGATGCCTCCATTAACTTGGCCCACGTGGTGGGCATGCCATCTTTGCTTACGAGAGCTCGTCGTAATTGATCACTGCGCGCGCCTTGTATAAAGGCCACGCGCAGGAGTTGCTCGGTTATACCTCCGATTGCCAGAGACTCCTGATTGAACCGAGTGATGTAATCTTCAATCGTTTCATCATTCCTGCGTACGCAGTGCATGATGTCATCAGGATCGCGCGTGTGCCTGCGCTGCTGTACGAAGTGGGCTTGGAACTTTTCTAATAGTTCCTCGAACCCATCAATTTGCCCAGTCGGCAAGCTCTCGAACCATACCCGAGCCGCGCCCGTTAGGCAGCGAGCAAACATATGACACCATGTTGGCATCGTCCAGCTCTCTAGGTTTCCCGTGTTGTAAAAACCTTGCAAGAAATCGTCTGGATCTGTCGTGCCGTCATATTTACCCAAACCACTTGGCATCTTGGTCTTGTGCTGGATGGGAGCCTGCGCGATGCGCGCAGTGAACTTTGAGTGTTTTACCAAGATGGCTGGTCTGTAGGGTGTGGTTACGTCCACTTGCCCTCTGACTGGTGGGCTGTACGGCATGTGCAGATCCAGATCGGCTCTGGCTCCAGGCGCCATGTTCACAGGCGCGCGGAGCTGCGAGCCTCCTGCATGAGTATCCCGCGTCTTCCTCATGCTATGCACTTCTTCATCACTGAACTCAGTGTGTGCAGTGTGAACAGAATGCCCTCTTCCGGCGCGCGCGGCCTTTTTGTAGTCTGCTTATCAAACGCTTGCCTTTGTGTTTGGTCGGCTAGCTTCTTCTGTTTGACCATTTCAGTGTACTTTTCCATCAGATGCCGCTGCTCGTTTATGAGCCATTCATTCGGATCATTTGTTTCTTCTTCTGGACCCATTGGTCCTTTCAGTTTCGCGCCGGCCATATTTTGTAACGTGAGATCGTCTGGAGGAGTTTCAGTCTGGCCGTGAGGGGTTGTGACGAAGGGACGGCTGCTGGTGGTACGCGTAGAATCACGCGGAACCCTCAGAACCTGCTGTCCGTCGTTAACACCCTCACGTTCAATATCCTCCAGAGCTTGATCAACGTTACGAACGCCAGAAACCATGGTGATTGATTTTTTTTTTTATGTAGATCTGATGAGATCTGATTGCCGATGTAACAGTGGATGGCGCCAATGAAGAAACGTGGATCTACTCGCTGGTAGCAGATCTACTTTCCTCGGGTGTGATTATACTATTTCACCGATGGTTCTTCTGGATCCGTGTTCTTCCACCTACAAAATGAACAGCGCCGTTACTTACCCCTCAGAAAGGGACAGAGGGGTCCTCTTTGGGGTAACCCTCCGGCGTGAGAATAAGTATATGGTGGAGAAGATAATAATGTGTGTAAGGGAATCTCTAGAGTATTGCTTAGTAGCTGAATACCCTCTGATTGTGAGACTGTGTGTTTGTATGTAACTGACTGTGAGTGAATGTAATTCAATATGATTGAATGTGATATCACTGCCTGTAACTGTCAATGATTGAGTATGAATGTGTCATCAAAGTGGAGTTGATGCTGTATTTATAATGCCAGGGTTTCCACTGATTGGGCTCAACCTCGTTGGCCTCCTCCAATCGCACTGCGCCACGTGTCCTTTGGGACACCTGACGCTTTCTCGTTGGTTGTAATCACGTGGTAACACATGTGTCATGCTGAGTTGTCGACCTTTCATTTGGCAGCTGTCAACATCAGCATATTCTTACTCCTTAAAAAGATGCCTTCTGGAAGGTTGTCTGACGTGCACAATCAAGGTTGCCCTAATCCTGATTTGGATAAGGACGAGGTTGATTATGTGCACGTGTGATATGCGCCCATCCTGAGGATGCGCGAGGTCTTCTCTTTATTCTCACGCGCAGATATTTCATGCGCAGATGTGATATGCACGAGCATGTGATATGCGCCGCGCGCTGATGCGCTGCGCGCATATGTGATGCGCGAGCATATGTGTGCCTGGGCAGATGTGATATGCACGAGCATGTGATATGCGCCGCGCGCTGATGCGCTGCGCGCATATGTGATGCGCGAGCATATGTGTGCCTGGGCATATGATGCCTGAGCATGTTTTGTATGCGCCATGCGCATAGGTTTTGGCTTTGTGCCTTCATAATGTCTTTATCTTGTGGGTTGACCCGCCTTGCTCGGTGTTGAGGCGGGTACATACCTCTTCAGGATGAATAAAAAAAAAGCTGGCTAAATGCATAAAGAAGGAAATAGAACATATTCACATACAATCATTATCACTTAACCCACTAGCTATAAATAGCATATTTGCTGGTTATTAACATTCAGGTATTCATATTAATAACTTTATGTTATCAAGTACATAACAAACTATATATATGTCGTAATGTAAAGAACAAACCAAATGAACACAAAGCAGAAAAGTAAATGTGAGCAAACCTTTGCTACATAATCTTGTTCCACTGCTGTAGCTTCTTGCTGGGCTTCGAGTGATCTCATCTTTGGCTGCAACAATATCAATTATAAGCCCTTCAATCGACACTATACACAAGAAACTATATGCACTCATATACAAATAATAAAAATTGCATATAAACCATCATTGAAAAAAGGGCTAAAGAAATAAGAAACTCATAAGAAATTACTACTAATTACAATAATAGTACCGTTTGTAATTATCCAAACTTATAGCGGGCATAACTTTCTTAGAATTCTTATGCAGTTTATCGTATACATGGATGGCATGGTTACCAATAACAACATGAAGACATTTGTTTAATTAAAGCTGCATAGAATGTTCACCGATAAAAAAACAACACGAGTAACTCATTACTTAAAACAAGGATTAACTGTACCATTGCAATCAAAGTATTATTGTGAACAAAATGAGAAGGTACTAATCAAGATGATCATCAAAATTTTGTGTTAAATAACAGACAATTATAGCAGGATGACCAAAATCAGGTAAACATATGAAAACAAATACATATATATTAATGAGATAGAAACAAATTATACATCAGGTATAATGGTTATTGCATAATCGTTTAGGATTTATTAGCATAGTTTAAATTAAAATAAATAACTCAGAAAGATAACAAAGCAAAAAATATAAGATACCTTCCCCGCAAGAAAATCATGATGATTCAGATTCAATTCGAAAGATTAAAGATTGACTAAAAGTTTATTGAGGAAACACCACGAAAGGGGGAAAGTTGATTTAATATGATAGACATTGAAGAAATTCATTAGTAACATTGTATAAATCAATTGATCATTTGAGTTTTCAAAACAGAAAGATTGATGATAAGGAAAGGGATTGGAAAATTGGCGTAGGCAAGCAAAGATTCGGGGAAACGATTATCATAGTATATGTATGACGGGTGTATTCGTTTGGGTTATAACATTAAATTCGGGTCGAGTAAGGGATCCATAAGTGAAGGACAAAGGAAAATGTTTTAGGCGGGATTTGAGAGTGGGAGGGGCTGATAGAAGGACAGTTGGCAAGAAAAACTTTTATTTATTAATTAGTATTGATATTTATATAGATATAGATATAGATGTTTACAAAAGCAGTTGTAGCTAGCAACATTATTATTATTATTATTACAAAAAGGGATTTCAATCAACAACATTTATACCATTCCTATTTTGGTAGTGTGATAAGGTGGTTAACAAAATCAAGAGCATTTACGGCCCATTAATTTTTTTTACCGTAAACTTGAAATTTTTATAAAATTAAATCAAACGAGATCGGCTTAGTACACTCATTATGAAATCGACGCTCTTCGAACATCATTACCAATGAATTTAACATATGTGCATCAATCATAATTACTTAAAAACTATTTCTATGTGCATCGAATATATGTGCATGGAAGAACATTACAGGAAACTTAACTAAATCAAGAAAACACATCGGGACTTGGAGGCTTTCCTAATGATAAAGTTGGAATTTCTTTGTGACCATCGTATTAGCTTCCCAACCGATTTTAGGATTTGGAAAGTGACCGTGGGACCTTAATCGCCTTTAGTAATTGGAAGTAGTTTAGTTAACCCAATGAGTCTCCCTTTTATCTGAAGAACTGGCCCAAAGGAAGTCTTTTCTGATTCTTTCTAGTTGTTCAATTACAGTGATTAGGCCGGTCTTATAAAAAGAGAAGTAATATATTGGTATGCATCTAACAAACTTGGTTCTGGTTAGATGTTTGGATTGGGTCCGTTCCTCTAGGCGTTTGCTTCCAAACCTTTTCCGATTGGAGAAAGTCAAACAATGCTTGGTCGCGGACCAGTTATTTATGCTCGATGGTTGGATTTGTGGTCAATGGGACTGGGTGATCGAGGGACTTGTCTGGAGCAATCGAAATTGAAGAACTGAGGCAATTATTACAAATTTGTGAAGGAGTAATTTTGTCACAGGGAGAAGATGAGGTTTCATGTGTTTTTGTTGACATTGTAGACTTCTTGGTCAAAAAGTAACTTCTATATAATTTGAATCTGGATCCAGATGGCATTTTTGATTGGAACAAACTGGTCCTAAAGGAGGTCGTTTTTATGGCTTGGAGGGCGGTACTAAATCGACTTCCTACCTTTTATGCTTTGATAAAACGCAATATCCCGGTGTGATTGCCTCTTTGTCTGATTTGTGGGGAGATGGAGGAATCGGTGGAACACGTGCTCGTCTCGTGTGGAATTGCCAAATCATGTAGAGTGTGATTTCTCAATGGTGTAAGTTACCTTCTATATTCTTGTTTAGTTTTCGGGACGTGTTGGATCTACACAAATATTTTCCACTTCCCAAGGAACGAGCAAAAATATTCCAAGCTATTTGCTTGATCGCAGCTTGGTGTCTTTGGAAGAGGAGGAATTGAGTAGTTCATTCTGGGACCCTGATTCAATTTTCGAACTTTTTGGAGGAGATAAAAGTGATGTGATGAGTTTCCTTTGGGTTGGGTCGGATTTTTGATAAAGAAGATTGGAATCTTCTCAACCTCCTCAGAAAACGGCTAAGTATGGACTTCGAGCAAGCCTAGACGATCGAGCATGGTTTTACTACTTCGAGCAAGGTCTTCAGAACCTTTAGTGGTTGGTTCTTCTAAGTGTTAAGGCTTCAAGCAAGCTACACTTCAACGAGCAAGAGTATTCTTCTATCGAGCATTGATTTCCAATCGAGCAAACAGCTTGATCATCCAAGCTTTAACCAAGTGTTACGAGCACAGGATGGTCGAGCACATGGGGACAAGCATGGATGTAATAAGAAAATTTCAAGTGATCAAAGCAAGGACTTTGAGCATAGTTCAGTTCCCCGAGCAAGATTTACATCCGAGCATGCTAAAGATTGCTTAATAAGTCTAAGGACAAAACTGAAGACATCAAGAAGAATGAGCTTGCTCGATGGACTAGTTCGAGCAAAGCAAGGATTGGTCAAGAGGAATGAAGCTTGCTGGAGGAGAATATCTTCACTGAAGATATTCTAAGTAAAGTATGCTCGAGGACATTCATCGAGCATACCTAGCATAGTGAGTCTACTCGAGCAAGATTGTTACCTTGCTCGAAGACTCAACACTTGTATTTGTTTTGTCTTTCATTATGTAATGATTAGGAACTTTTAGAAGGAATGTCAGGGTCTATAAATAGGGTCCTAGGTTTTCATTTTAGGGCACGGATAATGACGCACCCAATACGAGAAACATTCCAAAAGAATATTCTATTTGTTTCCTTGTACAGCCGCCGCCGTCATACACGAAACCCTAGACATTCCTTTCACTGTTGTATTAAATGAGATATTAAATACAGTGAATCTTTGTCTTTGATTGTGTTCTTATTGATTATTCATTATCGTTTTGTGTTTGCTATATCACACCTTCGTTCCCATTTGTTGGATATCCTGATTCCGCCGGGATATTCAATAGGCCTTTGGGTAACTAAGTCAGTGTGTTCTTGTCAACGTTTCTTAAGGTTTCACCCGACTCACGGTCCTGACAAGTGGTATCAGAGCTTTTGAAGCTCGCTGATGGCCACGGGACTGAAGGTTTGCGAAAAAAACCTTAAGCTTTACTTTGTTTCTCTGCTGCGAAGGTTATATCTAATAACATGGAAGACCAAGAAGTATCAACCCAAAAAGTTCTTGACTGCTTAGACAAGAAAATTATATCAAATGGAAGGTGCTATTCGAAGCAGCTGTAAACTACAATGACCCAGAGCTTTGGACTTCTATCACTGACGGAAACTATGTTCCTTCAACTGCTCCGAACAACAATGCCATAGTTGAGCTGAAAATGAAGAAAAGGGACAATAAGGCTCTTTTTATGCTGAAGTTAGGTCTGTCTTGGGAGATACTGACAACCGTCAACCATCACAAAACTGCTAAAGAAATGTATGATGCAGTTATTGATATGTTTGAGGGAAATACTGAACTGAGAGATATCAAGAAAGATAGACAAAAGCAACAGCTTGATAGGTTCAAGTTTAAAGATATAGAAAGACTAAAATCAGTTCTGCAAAGGTTCATGGTGATTGTTAATGATATAAGAACAACTGACATACAGATCTCTGATTTCGAGCTAAATAAGAAGCTTTTGTCATCTTTGTCTGGTGAGTAGTATACAGCTAGCAAATTCATCAAGGAAAAGGTGAGTTTCCCCAACTTTAAGTTGGATGATGTAATTGCATTCCTCAAGGCTAAAGAACATGAGATGATCGAAAACCACATGATTAGAGAAGATAAGCCCAGTTTTCAAGTGACCAATGCTCTTGTAGCTCCAACGGGAAATCTCTCAATCAAGAATCAGTAGCCTATCATTGAAGAGCCATCTAAGACAAATTCAACTTGTGGTGGACAGCCAAGATTTAATGTTCAGCTAATAGAAGATGATGTAGCCTCAACAGCAAGTGGTCAGTCAACATTTGTGCAGAACAATACAAATCAAGGAACAGACTACCAAGCTTTGTTCTCTATGTTTACTGAGTCATATCATGCATTTATGGACAAGAACCTGAGAAACACAAGCATTGTGTAGAAAGATCTTGAACAAATAGATGCTGATGACTTGGAGGATATGGACATAAAATGGCAGGCTGCCATGTTGGTTGTGAGAAGCAAGAGATTATACAACAAAACTAGAAGATCAAGCTTCAATGGACCAAACGAGAGAATAGGTTTTGACAAATCAAAAGCAATCTGCTACAACTGTCAACAACCTGGACACTTTGCAAGAGAATGCAACATGCCCAAGCAAGCTGGTAGCCAAGTAAATCAAAATCAATTTTACCAAAATCAGAACCAGAACTTCCAGCATCAAAGAAATCAGATCACCAATCAAAACCTGTATCAAAACCAGAATAAGCCCCATCAACAACCCTTTCTGCCTCAAAGGAACAACCAACTGCAGATTCACACTAATCAGAACAGAGTCAATCAAAGCAATGTGAATCAGGTTAGGGATCAAGGGAACGTTGCAGCAACAAGGGTGCCTTAGGATTGGGCGTTTGATTGGAGTAACCACGCAGCTGAGATTGAGAAGGTGAATGTTGCCTTTATGGCCAAAGTGCAAGACAAGCAAGAATCTTCTAATGCGCAGGTACATTCTGATATTTCAATTTCTGATCTTCTTATTACAATTGATGAACTCAATCTGGAAATTGGAAAATGGAAAACTGAATGTGGAAGAAAGGAAGCATTCTTAAATGTGTATGAAGCCAGTGAAGCAACCTGTGAGAATCAAATTAAGGGGCTTGAAGAAGATTGTATGCAAGCATAAAGAACCCAATCAAGAATGACAGTTGAAATTGAGGGTTTGAAAAAGTTGTATGCTAAAGAGAAACTGAAGAATGCTGATTTGTTAATTCAAATGAAATTCTTGAAAAACCTTGTGTCTACAGGAAATATAGTGGGATTTGTGGATAAAATGACAGAGGAAGAGAAATACAAAAAGGTGCCACCACCTTTCTGTGACAGCTATCCACTAAAAGTAGACAATGAGGGTAGGAATGAATATTTGAAACAATTCAAGAATGTGTTTGATGACAAAACTGAATTTATAAAAAAAGTATGAAGATGTGATTGTGGATGAGAATGGAGAGTTTGCAGTGAAGCAGAATGAGAAATCGGAAGTAAAGAAAGCTGTAAAAAAGGATGGTGAGAAAAAGAAATGGAGTGAATATTTCAGTGAGGAGAGTACTTGCAGTTGTGGCAGTACCAAATCATTTGAGGGCAAGAAGAAAAAGAAGGGCTCAAGCAAGAAGAAAAATGAAAAGATTCCTCTACTGCCAAAGATGACTCCAAAGTTGAAGAAGTACTATGAAAAGATAAGAAAAGAACATGTGGTTTTTGACATTTGTGCAAGACCACAGCCAGAAATCAAGAGAAGAATGAAGTGGAAATGAAATCTTCTTATGATCAGTCCCATCCTCCAATCTATCTAGTTTTATCAAATCATGAACTATTTGACATTGGAGATGTGGAGTATGCACCCAGGAGAAGATTTGTTACAGAAGAAGAAGGTAGCTGTTCAAACCCCCATCCAAGTTGAAGCCAATAGTGTTTGTTAAAGAGAAATATCATCTGGCTCCTGATTTGAGAAAGCCAGTCAAAATGGACTTTAGCAACACTCTATGTCCAAAAGCATCCCTAGGCTTTGACTTTCCCAAACCAAGTGACAGAATTAAAGACAAGCAACTGCTTGAGGACATGGGGAGCTATGCCAAGGTTTGGTGCAAGAAGTGTGATGCCTATGGTCATCACACTAACTCTTGCTGGTTTGAAGAAGAAGAGTTTGTGGTCCCTAATGTGGTTTGTGGATTTGACATGAAAGGATACAAACAGATGTATCAAAGATATCTGAATGAACAAAAGAAAAATTCAAGTGATGAAGAGAACAGATCGGTCTTGGAGAAGAGACTGAAACAAGTTTTGAAAATCAATGATGATACGAAAGTATCAAGCAAACTTGCAAAGAACAAAAGGTCAACTGACAAAGGAAAGGCCAAGATGAGACCTTAATGGGGATGAAAAGTTCTTGTTGAAGTAGGGTTATGAACCAAGAGGGTTTCAGTGGAAGATTAAAAAGGAGTTGAATGAACAGAAAGACTATGTGAATGAGCAAACTGAAAACATAATCATTTCACAAGTTGTGAAGGTTGGGTCAGACTCAGACTCAGAAAAAGAATGTGAAGTTGTCTATGAAGATCCACTTCCACTTCCAATTCCAACTCCTGATGAATCTTTACTTGAAACTGAATTACAAACTGATGTAGTTTGTGACTCAGAATCCAACTGATTCTCTTTTGTGTATATGTGCAGGAACAGTCCTTAAGCAGTATTGACTTATTATACATGGACAGTGAATGTTCCAGTCACATGACCTGTGACAAGAGTGCTCTTATCAATTATGAAAGAAAGTATGAAGGGCCAGTTGCTTTTGGGAGTGATGTAAATGGAGGGAAGATTGTTGGAAGAGGAACACTCACCAATAGCAAGGTATCCTTTGAGAGTGTGGTGCATGTTGAAGGACTACAATACAATCTACTCAGCATTTCTCAAGTTTGTGACAAAGGGTAAAAGGTGGCCTTCAATGATGAACACTGCCTAATTCTGAAGCCTGAGTTTGTGATTCCAACTGAGATGATCATGATGATGGCTCCAGGAAATGGCAACCTCTATGAACTGAGAATGAATACTGCTATATCTAGAGGTGGTTCATGCTTTGTTTCCAAAACCACTGAAAATGAGACCAAACTGTGGCATAGGAAGATGTGTCATGTCAACTTGAAGAACATGAACAAGCTAGTGAAAGGTGAACATGTTGTTGGCCTTCCCACAAGAGAATTCAAGCTTAAAGAAAAATGCACATCTTGCCTCAAAGGGAAACAACATAAATCCTCACATAAGAGCAAAGTGATAAATACCATTGATGAGGTCTTGGAACTACTACACATGGATCTGTTTAGTCCAGTGAGTGTTCCAAGTATTGGAAAGAATAGATACTGCCTAGTGATCACAGATGATTACTCTAGATTTACTTGGGTATACTTTATGGGCAGCAAGGTTGAAACCCCAGAATTGATCAGAACCTATGTGCTGAAAATGGAAAATCAGCTTGAAAGGAAGGTGAAAGTCATTATAAGTGACAATGGGACAGAATTCAAGAATTGAATAATGGAAGAATTCTGTACTTCTAAGGGGATATTTCAACAATATAGTGCACCTAGAACTCTTGAGCAAAATGGTGTTGCAGAAAGAAGAAATAGAACATTAATTGAAGCTGCAAGGACCATGATTGCCGATGCAAATCTGCCAGTCACTTTCTGGGCAGAAGCAATCAACACTGCATGTTATGTGCAGAACAGGGTTCTACTAAACAAAGCTCAAAATAAGAATCCATATGAGGTTATCTTCAAAAGAAAGCCTCATGTGAAGTTCTTAAAGCCTTTTGAATACATATGCTCACTGTTGAATACAAAGAACTATCTGAACAAATTCCAGTCAAAATCTCTGGAATGTTTCTTTGTGAGATACTCATCTCATTCAAAAGCCTACAGAGTCTATGTGAAGGAGCACATGGTGGTCATTGAGTCCTCGGACATAATATTTAGTGAAAACCACTTTAACAGTGTTGAAGGTCCCAAATGGCTATTTAACTTGGAGAAGATGATCAAGTCTTTCAAAATTTATAATGAAGACATGGATGACAGCATGTACAGAACTAGCTTTGAAGACAAAGGAAAACAAAAACAAGTTGATCTGGACAAGCTATGGTCATCTGTTGCTCCTGAACCAAATGGATTTAACTTTGAGAGAAGCAACCAAGGTGCAGCTGAAGTTGAGATGAATGGACAAGAAGCTACAGTTGAATTTTCTAATGAAGGTCCAAGTGATGTGGAGAGTGAACCCATTCAAAGTCAGCAACCTGCTCAGCCAGAAGAGACAAATCAATTTGAAGACAGGTTTCAGTCTTTGTTTGACTCTCTACAAATTGGGTCAAATGAAGCATCATCATCTGAGATTAATCAAATTCAAGAAGCTGGTGAAAGTCAAGAAAGAATTGAAAGTGAAACTGCTGAGTTCAATATGACCAATCTTGAGACAGAAGTGTGTGCACAACAATTTGTGCAGACTACCTCTGTTGAAAGGAATCACCCTGCAAAGAATAATCATGTTAAGTGCAATTACCTACTGTCAACCTGACTTAAATTGAAATAAGGCTTACTATGATATGGTGTGAAAGTTTTTAAATAATCTGATCCCATGTTGAGATCTTTCTATGAAAATGTTTTCAAATGAATGGTCAACTGAAATTTGATCTCTTATTTCACCTTAAACAAATTGCTTAGGTCAGCTCACTGTTCTGAAATGATTATCTGTCATGCAAAATTGCAATCTGAGCAGAGGACATGAGTGAACATGTCCAGACTTTGTGGCATAAGATTTGTGATATCAAAATCTAAACTGTAAATCATTTAAGTGTTTCGAGCAAAGAAACTTTGCTTGCTAGTGTGATAACATTGCTTCGAGTATGCTATATGACTTGTGTGATTCATCTATGTATTTCGAGCATGCATCTTACTTTCGAGCACCTGCAATGATATGAAAATTGATGTTATGTGTTTTGAGCATGATTGCATGATAAGTTGTCAGACCTAAGTCTTCGAGCACTAAGACATGACTGATAGGAAACATTTAAATGTTTCGAGCATAGTTGTGTGCTAGGCACTGTGGTCTATGAGTTTCGAGCTTAGCAAGGCTGTGACAAAGCCACTAAGTGATTCGAGCATAGATGTGTGCTAGACACTTAGGTATGAGGGTTCGAACTTAAGACCTTAATGGATCAATTTGTTAAGTAGTTCGAGCAAACTTGTATGCTAGACTCTTAGGCTGAGTGTTAGAGTACAGGCATAGGAAGGATTAAATATGCTGAGGCTTTCAAGCATGAAGGTACATCGAGCACATTGAGCTGTAGTAATCTAAGTGAGTCAAGTAAGGGTTACAACACTTTTAAGAGGAGCTGCATCTCGAGCATATGTTTTGTCATGATAGATATTTAAGTAATGTCGAGCATGATGCAGTTTCGAGTAAGGTTCAGCAATGAGTGTGTCTCAAGTATATATGCCTAAGGAAACTTTACCAAGTATTGTCGAGTACACTTCTTGTCGAGCATGATCCTATACTCGAGCAATCAAAATCAATTAACATTTGGCTAAGGCATCGAGCACAAATATATTTGAGCACACTATCTCAAGTATACTAGTGCTCGAGCATCATAATCATATAGGTATGTCGAGCAAGGATTGTACTATGTACTCGAGTACAGTGGGAGCCAGCTGTTGTTTTGGCTATATGCTCGAACAAGGAAGGTACATTAAATTTGAAATTAAATGACAACTGTCGTGCACTAGACGACAAAAGGAGTACTATACTACCCAAACGTTAGGTATAAAAGGGGGACTTAGAAACTTTTTCATCTTTCTTCTCCCTCTCTTAAACCTAATAGCTAACCTCTTGCTCGTGCTTCCCCTTCTCACTCGAATACTCAATTTCTGCTCAAACTTACTTCGAAATTAGCCATTAGCTCTGTTTCGACCTCGGTAAGATATCGTTGTTCGATTATAGTCTCGCCGACTTCGAAATTAGGGTTTCTAATTGAATTACGGACTAACTGTTTACTTGTTTTTGCAGGTACGCATATTACTACGGAACAGGTTATTGAAGAAGCTATTATCATCTAACTATCCTTGAATATTCGTTCTGCAACTTTGTGTATTGACATATTTTCTTATTTTGCAGAACTGATGGCCTTAAAATTCAAAAAGAGGCACAATATGTGCACTCAGTTGGAGCTCGATGATGATAACAGAGAGCTTGGCACCCTAACCGTAGCGATTTTATACCAACAGCCGTTCAATATATCAAGATTTATTTTTCAAGGATTGGTGTCAAACGCTGAGAAGGAACTAAATCAGAGGTTCCTTATGTATCCAAGGTTCCTGCAAATTTTGATAAACATATCATTACCGGATCATCAAAGAACAGTAGAGATTTTGAAGTTACAAGATCCTAATATCTGCAAGAGAATGAAAGATGCAAAGAGTAAGTTTGAAGAAAATGATGATTGGGATGTTCTCCCATGGTTGCTTGTGCCAGCTCTAGGTGCCATTGATGTGCCTAGAACCCCTGGAAACAGTGATGATGAGGATGATGATGATGGTGCAGATGATGATAGTGATCAGAATAATGAATGGGACAATGGTCCAGATGGTGATAATGCTATGGTTGTGGGTAATAATGATCATACTAAAAATGTTGTTGTTGGTGATGTGCCTGTAATTGACTAATCTATTCATGAAGGAGATGATGCAGAGTTGGAAATTAATGAAGAAACTGATGAGCCGGTTGAGGGTCCGAGCAACAAAGCTACTGAATCTATAGATGATAATGTATTTATAGCAAATGTAATATCGAATGTTGCTGATACCATACATAAGGTCACTCCACCAGATTCACCACCTCCTGAGGTGTACAATGATGACACTGATTCTGTTGAAGTTGATGATGATAATGACAACATCTTTTCCTCACCTGCTGCCACTGAACCAGCCTTATCTGACAATGAATCACTTCATGACACACATATCCCTTCACCACCAACATCACCATTAACTGTACCTATTACTACCTCACCACCTGTTTCCCAACCAACCCAACCCGTTCAAACCACACATATTCCAACACCACCCTCCTCCCCAGTACAAGACCAACCCACTACTACCATTGCTCAACCAACTCAATCCATTCCCACTAGACCTTGAGCCATAAATTACCATCTCCAGAAACAGCTGAGTCTGAACCCTTTTCTGAACCTGCCCCAAATCCAACTCAAGAAACCCCACCTTCGAGCCCAAATCTCTATGACATTGTTGTTGAAAATGCAAGGTTGAATTTGAGAATATAATGTTAAGAGAAAAGAATGCAGTTCTAGAAACATAAAACAGGGCATTGGAGGCTGCACTGAATGAAGCTCTAGTGAAAATTCGAACCCTAGAGGGGCACTCTGAGGTTGAGAAGAACTCAGATACACCAAAATAGGGGGAGAAACATGAAGAGGTAGAGGGATTAAAAATATTGAAGATTTATATGCTAGTTCTGATGAAGATGTTGTAGACGTTGGAACATCGAATGCACTAAACATGATAAATCAAGAATATGAGGATGGAGATTCTGATGATGAGGGGGAGGTAGGAGAGAAGGAGAAAGAATTGGAAGAAGAGACCCCTGAGTAAATAGCCCATCAACAAATCAAAGGCAAAGGGGTGGCTCTATCTGAAGAAGACCTTCAACCAATACCAGTACATAAAGACAAATCTGGTGATGACATTCTAGAAAAGGACAATGTAATTGATCCAGACATTGCAGAAGTGGAATCAGTCAAAACAGCAATCAGGTTGATGAATGAGGAATTGGACTCAATAAATTAAAAAATGCAAGAAGATGAGGAGGAAATTCCACAAGATGTGCTTGAAGCACTGATCAAAATGAAGGAGAAGGAAGAGGAGGATAAGAGAATGAGAAATTAGGCGGATGACGCTATTAGGGCTGTCTTGGAGTCACTAAAAGCAACACAAACTGATAAACAAACTCTAAATGAACAAAATGTTGATAATCAGGAGCCTACACAAGTTGAACCAATATTATATGAGCATGAAGAGCCATTTCAAAATGAGCCAGAGTTGACAGAGCCTGTACAAACTGAAACTGAACCTGAACCTGCAAATCCAGAGGTTGAGACTGATAAAGTACAAGAACTTGGTCTAGGGCTAATAAATCAAGAACAGGATGAGACAGTTGAAGTGTCTGCAAGTACAATGGTGAAGTTAGTGATTATGAGAACTCTGACAGATGTTCTAAATGAGCCAGAAAAGCACCATCCTGAGATTGTGTCTGCACCAAAAAGGCCCAAAAGAACTTCATTAATATTAGCAGCAAAGCACAACCTAATCCAACAGTTGAGGTGGCTGTTGAAATAAATGAGCCGATTGTACAGGAAGTTACTGAAGAAGTTGAAGATACTCATGAAAAGGAGCCATTAACAGAAGAAATCATTGATAAAGAACCAGAAATTCAAGTGACACAACCTACCTCACTTATCCCATCTGAACCTTCTGAACCATCTGAACCAGAACCTGAAGTGAGAGAATCACTGAAATGAAAATATAAATCTGAGCTTGAAACACCAAAACCCAAGAGACAAAAATCGGTGAAAGTGATGGTGTACAAAAGAAGATTGGCTAAACTTGAAGAAAGAAAAAGGGCTCAATTCGTGAATGTTGAAGAGCCAATAATTGGAGCACTTCATAACCTTGATGAAACAATTGATCTAGATGATGAAGATGATGGAGGTTTGAAGGATGAAAATAAAGATAGAGACTATCTAATAAGCCTGGAGTATGACTTGAGATATCTTCAGAGGCTATCAAAAGAAGCAATGGCTAGAGAGGCAAATGGTAGGAGAGAGACGAAATCCAAAAGGGAACTTCTAATAAAGGCTGGAAACAAGCCTGCCTTTTTAAACCTACAATCCTTTGATACAATTGACAAAATCTACAAAAACGCTTTTGTAGATGACATTGCAGACTTCGTTGACAAAGTGAGCAAAAAGAGAAAGGTGAGAAGCGATGAAGAATATGACTCAATCAAAGCTAAACACAAAGACATATAGTTTTTACAAGTTCATGGCTTTGAATACAATTCATTAATCAAACTTTCTCTAGAAGAATTGAAAAGAAAAGTTCAAAGTGTTAAGACTCCTACAAAAGCCAAAAGGTGTCTGCTGATCTTGAAAGAGAAAAGAACTTGAAGTTGCAGATGGAAAAGGAGAGAGAGGAGTCTGAAAAGAAAGAAGCTGAAGCCAAAGAATGGTTTAAAGACCTAATCAGAGTCCAGACTTTGAAAAGCATAGTAATGGACAAAGGCATGACTGAAGAGGAGTTTGACAGAATGCCTCATGCTCAACTACTAGAAATATACAAAAGAGAGCAGAGAATGTATATGGAGACTGAGAGGAAAATGGAGGAGGACAGAAGGAGAATGGAGAAATTAGTTAGAGCTGAGATGCCGAGTGCCCTACACAAGAAAGGTGTGAGTATGTAAGATTGATAGTTCAAACTGATGAGACAATTAAAAGATGGTATGAAGAGGAGGGGCTTGATAAGACAAAGAAAACTCAACAAGGAAGCACAAGTCGAACACCCTTAAGGTCTGAGATTGTGAGGCCTGAGAAACTAAGGAACTTAAATCTGTCCACACATCTCTTCTATGATAAAAGATCCAAGACCTTAAGGGCTATCACTGAAGACAAAAAAGAAACTCTAATCATCTTTAGAGATGATTTGAGAAACTTTTCAGAAGAACAGTTGAAGAAAATGGTCGAACTGGACTTATACGATAATCAAAACCGAAGACAACTGGCCGGGCAACAAAAGAATGATCTTTCTAAATTTATCAAGGAACAATCTGAGAAGGGGTTTCCTTTTCTCAAACAAAAGAAGAGAGAGATTCGTAGCCAAGCAGAGAAAGATAAAAGAAGAAAAAGGATAAATGAAGTTCACCTCTTAGAACTCTCTTTGTTTGAAACAAATTAAAGAAGAACTCAAGCGAGCAGCTCAAGTGGCAAAAGAAGAACATTGAAGGAGTGCTTATCTGAGAGGAGAGAGATGACAGAACCAAATTCTGTTGTTCAACAGAATTGAAGAATTACACACATCACTTATAACAGACATGACGATTCAATATCACTGAGAAATGAATCAGGAATAACCATTGCAATGATTAGACGAGATGAAGATCTGAACCTCATTCATGTCCAAGACTTAAAA
The DNA here is from genome assembly GCF_021521415.1 of Bidens hawaiensis. Lineage (NCBI taxonomy): Eukaryota > Viridiplantae > Streptophyta > Magnoliopsida > Asterales > Asteraceae > Bidens > Bidens hawaiensis. The sequence goes on from NW_027500099.1 coordinate 40,465, forward strand.
GACATTATGACTGCAAAGTTTCCTTTTGATTCATTTGATGCAGTGGAGCTAGACATGATAAAGCAAAAGGCTGCTCTGGTGAGATTGAGGAAAAATGAAGCATTGAAAGGGAGCCAAAAAAGGAGATAACGGAATGGAGCTCACAGAAGATCTTTTTATAATTCTGTTTTTTTTTTCTATTTGTATTTTGGTGTAAAAATTTTAATGTGTAATGCCCAGGAGGCAGAATTCCTATTTATGTAATGAAATGACATGTTCTCGAATGATATATCTTTGATGTCTGATACATGTGTAACGTGGTGCATCTAAGCTTGTTCCAATCTAGGGGGGATTTTTGGGTCGGATTTTTGATAAGGAAGATTGGAATCTTCTCAACCTCCTTAGAAAACGGCTAAGTATGGACTTCGAGCAAGCCTAGACAATCGAGCATGATTTTACTACTTCGAGCAAGGTCTTCAGAACCTTTAGTGGTTGGTTCTTCTAACTGTTAAGGCTTCGAGCAAGCTACACTTCAACGAGCAAGAGTATTCTTCTATCGAGCATTGATTTCCAATCGAGCAAATAGCTTGATCATACAAGCTTTAACCAAGTGTTACGAGCACAGGATGGTCGAGCACATGGGGACAAGCATGGATGTAATAAGAAGATTTCAAGTGATCAAAGCAAGGACTTTGAGCATAGTTCAGTTCCCCGAGCAAGATTTACATCCTAGCATGCTAAAGATTGCTCAATAAGTCTAAGGACAAGACTGAAGACATCAAGAAGAATGAGTTTGCTCGATAGAATAGTTCGAGCAAAGCAAGGATTGGTCAAGAGGAATGAAGCTTGCTGGAGGAGAATATCTTCACTAAAGATTTTCTAAGTAAAGTATGCTCGTGGACATTCATCAAGCATACCTAGCATAGTGAGTCTGCTCGAGCAAGATTGTTACCTTGCTCGAAGACTCAAAACTTGTATTTGTTTATCTTTCATTATGTAATGATTAGGAACTTCTAGAAGGAATATCAGGGTCTATAAATAGGGTCCTAGGTTTCCATTTTAGGGCACAGATAACGACGCACCCAATACGAGAAACATTCCAAAAGAATATTCTATTTGTTTCCTCGTACAGCCGCCGCCGTCATACACGAAACCCTAGACATTCCTTTCACTGTTGTATTAAATGAGATATTAAATGCATTGAATCTTTGTCTTTGATTGTGTTTTTATTGATTATTCATTATCGTTTAGTGTTTGCTATATCACACCTTCGTACCCACTTGTTGGATATCCTGATTCCGCCAGGATATTCAATAGGCCTTTGGGTAACTGAGTCAGTGTGTTCTTGTCAACCTTTCTTAAGGTTTCACCCGACTCATGGTTCTGACACTTTAGATAAAAAAAATAGAGGCCGAAAAGGGATCTCTCTTAGGAGGATTGGTGTGTGTTTCAGTTCTAACAGGGCCTTTGCGAGGGTAATGCGCTAGTTTGCGTGTTCTTTTCACTTTTTGGTGTCGTCTTGGTTGTTTGGTGTATGTTCTTTGTGTGCTTCTATTGTCTTGCTTGAAGTTCTTGTATCATTCATTTTGTTGATCGTTAAAAAAATAAAATAAAGACCAACCTACCCCATTGAAACCATGATGCTTTCCACCTTGTTAATCGTTTTTTCAAAGATCTCAATCACTAGCTTCCAACTATTTATTAAGTTTATGTTTTCACCCACTCGAAGGCCAAGATATGAACAAGGAAATTTACCAACCTTGTAGTGTAGACGACTGACAATATTTTCAATCTCAGCCATGAGAACATTTACGCCAAGGAGATTGCATTTATTGAGATTTATTCTTAGTCCTGAGACTAAATAGAAACATAATAGCAGACGGGACAGGTTCATAATCATAGTTTCCGACCATAATCGATCCCATAAACATCACATCATATGCAAAAAGAAGGTGAGATAAGCTCGGCCCATTATTGTGAATGGTAATTGGCACAAAAAGTTTGTTATCGATGGCTTTGTTTGTAATAAAGGATAGGAATTCCACAGCAAGAATGAAAATGAGTGGAGAAAGACGGTCTCCTTGTCGAACACCTCTGTAGCATTGAAATTCCTTGGTTGGAGAGCCATTAATGTCTACCGAGGCTCTAGCCGACCTAAGAATCCCATAACCCACAGTCGCCATTGTGCTGGAAAGTTCACAGCCTCGAGAACCTTATCAATGAAAGATCGATTAATGGAGTCAAAAGCGTTGTTTAGGTCAATTTTGAAAAAGAAAACTGGGTCCTTTGACATCTTCATCCAAGATTATATTTCGTTAAGAATGGCGGGACCATCCAAGAATACTTCGACCTGATATATAAACCATTTGTGACTCCAAAACTAGGGATCCAATTACCCTTTTCGTCTATTTGCAAGCACCTTAGATATCACTTTGCTAATACAACCAATAAGACTAATAGGGCGATACCACGAGAAGGATTAGGGATCCCTGGTTTTGGGAATAAGGTGGATAAATGAGGAATTACATTTTAATAACCTCATTATTATAGAATGTTGCCGACACTTGATAAAAATCACCCCCCTAATAAGTCCCAATAATGTTTAACGAATAGAAATTAAAACCATTTGATCCGGGTGCTTTTTCTCCACCACATTCCCAAGCTGCTCTTTTGGCTTCCCAATGTAATCTCTTAATTCCTCCAGACGTGAACGCTAGTCGATTAAAGGTCGACTCTTTAAATTTATCATGAAAAAATCTACTGGCAACCTTTTTAATATATTTTGGATCAGTCTTCCCTGACCCGTTAATCCGACAATTTAACTTATTAGCTTTCAAAATACCATTTAAAAACGAGGAGTTTTCATCACCTTCAAGAGCCCATTTAACTCTTGATTTTTTTCCTGAGGTCATCGAGCCTCAGCATATGCTACAAAAAATAGTTTAAAGCAACCTTTATTTTACAAAATAGCTACATTATGTGAATTTTTATTAGATCAAATGCAACATTTTTGTTAGATAACACAACTGTTTCTTTCTTGCAACATTTTTGTTAGATAACACAACTGTTTCTTTCTTGGAAAGAAACAGTTGTGTTATCTAACAAAAATGTTGCATTTGATCTAATGCAACTTCACATAATGCAGCTCTTTTGTGAGATAATGGTTTTATTAGGCCAATTTTTTTTAGATTCCGAATCTTGTAGGCTAACCACTTCATTTTCGGCAATCTAAACAACGAAAACCATTTCTTTGTGTATTCATTATTCAGTATTTCAAATTTCGAGCCTACTTAAACTGATCACAACTTAAACTTTAGCTAGTCGTTCTTGAGTAACATGGTCAAATAAAATATATGTCCTAAATAAGACTTGTTTCACAAGTATTTAACATGGAAATATTTAGCAAATGCACATGTGAGTCTCTTTTCAAGTGTACACACACAAGCAACGTAATAGTCAAAAGTCAACCCATTAAATTAATAAAATAAAATATTGAGGCCCATTAATTCCAAAAAGAACATGTATTTTTTTTTTTTGCGGGTTTTGGAACGGCGTATACGTCGCAACAACTGATGTAAATTAGCTGTTAACCGCGTACAATCATGGCAAGTTGGTAGTGCTATCCCTACCGTTGATTCTTCTCGGCCCCACCATGATTACAGCTGTGGAAGGTTTATCGATCAGAAGTAGACGGATACGATGAGTCCTCTGAGCTGTAAAAAGAAAGACAGTTGGAAATTCCGTGTATCTCGTCTTCCCTAATCACGGATCCTACGCGGTCGCTTTAGTTTAGGATTTCGGTGCTTCTTACGTCGTTTTATAAAAACAAGTTATTATAACTTATTAATTGATTGATTCCGTTTATTATATTAGTTTGTTAAACAAGTATCAATATTTAGAAACTACGTTTCTCTTTTGATGCCAATGATCAATTTGGTTTGGAACGGTTTTGTTTACTTAATTTCAAACCCATAATCGATTATTAAAGCTTGTTCTAAACCTAGGTTTTGTTGAATCAAATGTATAAATAAGACGTAAAATAGTTTCACATTATTTTCAAATATGTTAACTATAAGTTGTAAGCCTTTCAACACCTTGTATTGGAAGGGTTTGGAGGTCTTGTGTTCAAGTTTCATAGACAACAAAATTAAAAGAAATTCGTCTTTCAAAGAAAAAACCATAAGCTGTAAGCGTATACATGATCGTATGAAACAAAATGCATCGATCCAATGAACAAAATTAATTAACAGTATTTAATAGCGAATGCGTGTAATGCATTATGCTTTATAGTAATTGCTTTACAAGTATATATATTTGCTAATTGCTACGGTACTAATGGTCCTGGTGGGTTGGACGAGTGGGAAGGATGGTTAAAAATGTGCGGGGACATCATCTCGTCAGGGGTGGATTTAACACAATGGCAGGGGTAGCACCCGCTACCCCTCAACTTTTCCGATGAAGTGAAAATTTTTGTTACCGTTTTACGTTTTATATATTACGTTACCCCTAAAATTATATGCTACCCCTCAAACATGGACGGAACCAAGGGAATAGTTTAGATGAAAAGAACTTCAAGAAATTGAAATTTCTTTTAGTGACCGAACAGATATGAAGCATGGCGGATTTCTCATAAAATGAAGAAGATGACTTATTGGTTTAGTGGGCCCATCCAATATATTATACATATTTGTTTTGTTTTTATCCTGAAAGTGCAAAGCATTATAGCCACATAAACTTTTAATAATAATATATTATAGTTTTATAATTTTCTTTATCAATTTATTAATATAACATAAAAAAGATTATAGGTCTTTTCAATTTTGATTAACTTTCTTATTTGATTTGTTTAATCTTTAGATGGTTATAACTTAATTACATTTTAATAAGTTTTACACAAGTTATGCTAATATTTTTGTATCGTTTCAATTTTATCGGATGTCAAACGATTACTAAAAGCAAAAAAAATTGTTCTTGCGTTATACTATATCGATTGTTAAAAAACTGTTTAAATACGAATGTAAAATCAAAATTTTATTGGACCCCCGGTAAAAAAAAGTCTAAGTTCTATCACTGCCATCAAATGTGTTTAAAAGCCCAGCATCACATCTCTCAAAGTTTTATTAAGAAGCACAACTTAAATAAAAAGCCACAACTAGTTGATAATTAAAAACCCGCTATTTAATTAAAACATAGTAACCTAATTTAGACAAAAAGCCCAACTTGGTGAGGGTTTTGAAAACTGAATCGGGAAAAACAAAAGGGCATACACAACAACCAAAGAAATCAACGTTCGACCAACGACCATCTGATCTGACAGTTTACTCCTTGCCGGACCACCTCCTACCACCGTGTCGATGTTGGTTTTGTCGGTTGCAACTGCAACCATTGGTCTATCGGGTAATTAAGCTAGCATTGGTTTTACCAGTTGCAACGACAACCGTTGAAAGATGTTTCTCTAAATTGAAGCTTATCGAGAAGGATTTACGTAATCAAACAGGTGAAGAGTATTATGTGTTTTTTTAATGCACGATTAAAAAGATTGTGCTACCCCTGGAATTATTGGCTAGATCCGCCACTGTATCTCGTCCCCTTAGGGGCCGATTGGAAATCCATTCCGAACCACACATCCCCGAAACCACTCACATCACCCTAAAAATATAAATCGTTAAATCAAGTTAATTAATATGTATTAATTAACTTTGAGAATGGGTGTAATACGTAGCAGTATTTTAAGAAATTCTGTTATTGTAAATTGTAAAAAGACAATATACGATGAAAATGACATTGACGTTTTTAATCCCTCAATTTCGCAAAAGACAAATATATACTATAAATATAAGAAATGAATATGAGTAGTATTACAAATGATGACAGGTAACTTTACATGTTTCATGGTATTTAGTTGTAACTATATTTATAAAGGAATGAACAAGTTTCTTTTGTAATGTACCTAAATTCCAATGCCGAAATTAACGCATGTAATGTTACGTCTAAGAAGGTGTCATTATGGAAAAGTCCATCGACTGTATTTTTTTCTTTAAAAATAATATTAGATTTGACTTTAAGGATTTAATAGGTCACAAATTGAAAAACTTTCATGGAAAAAAGGGTTTGATGGTTATTCGTTGATGAAGGTAGCAACCGTTGATAAATGAAGTTTCGTCAACCGGACGTGCATAAAGACTTCACCTACATGTCAACAGGGGCTATTACCAACGGATCAATGACAGGCAAATGTTTCACTGGCATATAACCGACGGGATTTTTGATATCTTATTGTGAAAACTTACAACCAATCGTCTGTTGCAACATTGTCATCATCAAAAGCTTATCCAAAATATCACAGATGGTTCACCACGAGAGCCAAAAGGTTACTGGCCAGTTGGCATCTTTAATCACTGAAATATTATCCTAAATGTACCCCTTTCCTTATGAATGTATATATCACTCTCATGACTAACTCAGTCAAATCGTTTCTTTAATTTACTTACTAGTGGGTACGTTTAGCATATTGGTGGATACGTTCAGCTAATTAACCCCTTTTAAAACCACACCCTTTCCATGCCATGATGTCATTAGCTGGTCATCTATCGAATCTCATTGGTGATACACTGGTAAATAACGATGCTTATTAAAATATTACTTTTTTATTAATTCGTATTTGAAACGGAAGGAATATCATAATTAGAAATACTTCTCTTTTAAGTTATGAATGTATACTAAGATCATTCTTATTTATTTTTGAGAAAATATAATGTTATCATTATTGTCATTACATTCTTTGTTTAGCGACGAGCTTGCTAAACCTCTAGAAAACTTTCAGGAAGGTTCGATATCATAATGCCTAATCCTCCCAGGTTTAAACCTGAGATATCACACATGAGTGGCATTCGAGCTCGTGATGTCAAACAGAATAAACTCATAGATAAACCTAAAACTCCTGACCACCCCATCAAAGTAATAATGACATTAGCTATCATTAAATAAATTTTCAATTTATGTTTATAAAAGATATTAAAAAGCTTCAGGTTCTAGTAAAATAGTTTATTATATATTATCAATTATCTATTTCAAATGTAAATATTTTTAGGTTACAAGTTTACCCTCACTATGTATAAATAAATAAACAATTATTGAAACAAAATTACTTTACCCATAAAATACAATTACTCTAGTTAAATATTTACTCACAAAATTTAATTAAATAATTACTCAGCTTGTAAATACAATTATTCCATTTGATAGAAAATAAAAATAAACTGTTGCACCATAATCATGTGATCTTAAAACTCTATCTCTGCTCCTTCAATCGATGCTCACTTCAAAGCATCACCGGACCGCTTTTCCTAACTCAATCAAAGACCAACAAGATCTAAGAATTGCACCATCATCCTTCCATGGATCATCACTATTGACTGTAAAATTTTTCTTTGAATTCTTGTTTTTGACAAAATTCGGAGTCGATCCTACATGATTCACCTATACGGAAGCCAAATTAAGTTAGCACTACAACGATTAGTAATCGAATTTGACGTAATTAGAATAAAACCAATCTAGTTATGACGAAGATTCAACAAATTTAACAAATGACGTGAAAAGTTAAGATTAATAAGTAAAGAAGAAACATGCATTATGAGAAATGGTGGAATCAATGTGTTGACGCTTAATCATGTCGACGTGCTAATAGAGATGCACATTATTTTTATTCAAAAAAATCGGATTTTATTACATTTTAATAAAAATAATGCAATAAAACACATTTTATTACCACAAAGTTAGATTTAGTTCGAATAGCTATACTCACTTTGGTTCTTGATTCGACTACCTTTCCGAATCATATTCCATAATAGTTTGGTCACGTTAAAGAACTAGACCTTTTCAAAAACTTGAAACCAGATTATTTTATGTTTATATAGAAAAAGAAATTCATAACCATCTTATTGAATGTTCCTTGTTCTGTGTGGGACAAAGTTTGTGAGACACCTAAACCGAACCGATTTCAGGTTACATTAATTATTTCCATTTCCAAATTCATTAATGGCTTGGTTCAAAGCTTATTGGATTCCACTTAATATGATGCACCCTCTTAACTATTATTATAATAATAGCTAGCTAGTAATATATTTATTATTTTTGGACATAAGTTTCTCATACGAAGGCCTCCTAGATGGTTCATGTTACATACACAAGTGGGCCCAGCTAAATTACATAAACCCATTCACAGAGACGTCTCCTATATAAACACTTAACTTTCAACTAAACACTCCATGCACAACCAAACCCCTCTCTCTTTATATTTATATATCTCTGTATACTCCTCTTTCTCTATCTCTCGTTGTTCTTGAAAGAATGCGGGGACGTAACGGAGCGTTTTTAAGGTCACTGTATTTGTTAGCGGCTCTCTGTGTTGTCGCGATCGTTAACGGGGAAGATCCGTATCGATTCTTTACGTGGAATGTTACATATGGAGACATATACCCTATGGGTGTTCGTCAACAGGTATTAATCGTAGATTTGTATAAATTAATTCTTGATTCGAGAATTAATAAGGTTATATTGATCAATTAATGACGTTTTTTTTTTCATAGGGAATCTTGATCAACGGCCAATTTCCAGGCCCGGAAATATATTCCGTCACGAATGATAATCTGATCATCAATGTGTTCAATAATCTGCCGGAACCTTTTCTTATTTCATGGTATGGTTGAATTTAAGTAAGATGTAATGCATGAATATGACAGCTAACAATAGTTAAGTGTGGACATTAATTAAGGAATGATCATGTGAACATTCTATTAATATTCCATATTCCGCGTTAATTAATAACCATGATTATATTAGTATTGATTTTTTTTTTTTTTTTTTTAAATAAAAGAAAAAACACGTAAATTAATTAAGTCGTACGTGTTTAAAAATAGGAACGGAGTACAACAAAGACGGAACTCGTACGAAGACGGAGTTTACGGTACAACATGTCCGATCCCGCCGGGACAGAATTATACTTACAAGCTACAAGTCAAAGATCAGATCGGAAGCTTCTATTATTTCCCGTCACTAGGATTCCAAAAGGCCGCCGGTGGCTTCGGTGCCATTAAAATCCTCAGCCGCCCAAGGATTCCGGTACCCTTTCCCGATCCCGCTGATGATTACTCCATTCTTATCGGAGATTGGTACAAAACAAATCACACGGTAATTATTAAGTCTATCATGCATATCTTAATTTGTACACATTACATTTTATTTAACATTAATTTCATAAAAAAAGTGACTTTTATAGAGTTAGAGACGGTCAAACTTTGAAAAGTACATTTTTGTCAAAACGGCCTTCCAACCTCTATCAGGATAGCCGTTTGATAGGATATGGGATTAGGCATTAAAAGGGTGTCTGTATCTGTATAACAACTTACCCATTATTAATAATAATGCTTCAGAGACTGGAGAAGATTATGGATCTGGGATGGAGGCTGCCATTTCCCGACGGAGTGTTGATCAACGGCCGTGGTGATGGTGGCGCTTCGTACACCGTTGAGCAAGGGAAAACTTATAGGTTGAGGATATCAAATGTGGGTCTACAGAACACGTTAAATTTTAGAATTGGAGGTCACACAATGACGTTGGTGGAAGTTGAGGGGACTCACACCGTGCAAACCGCGTTATCGTCATTGGATGTTCATGTCGGCCAATCATACTCAGTTCTGGTTACTACTGATCAACCACCTCAAGATTACTACATTGCAGTTTCTTCACGTTTTGCCAGTCAGAACATTAATACAACCGCGGTTCTACGATATGCTAACTCCCAGAAGGCGGTTTCTGGGACGCCTCCGCCGCCTCCCGACACTGATATTACTTGGTCACTAAACCAGGCGAGATCCATCAGGTAAATTATATTTGCTTTTTTGACTATCACTGCTAGCTAAATCAAATAGTATCACTAATGGTTATCAATATTTTTCAGGACTAATCTAACCGCCAGTGGACCAAGGCCAAACCCGCAAGGGTCATACCATTACGGACAGATTAACATAACCAGAACGATCAAAATAGTCGGTTCTGCATCAATAATCGACCGTAAGCAGAGATATAACGTTAATGGTGTCTCATTCGTTGAAGCCGATACACCTCTTAAGCTGGCAGACAGCTTGAACATTAGCGGCGTTTTTAAGGTCGGTAGTATTCCCGATGAACCAACAGACAAAGCCCCCTATCTTGACACTTCGGTCATGGGTGCTGATTTTCGAGCTTTCGTTGAGATAGTGTTCGAGAATAGAGAAAATATCATCCAAAGCTGGCATCTCAGTGGATACAGTTTCTTTGTCGTCGGGTAATTAATTTGATCAAACTTTATATTATGCATATTAGCTTTGTGACGCCAGCTTCTGCCGCTAATAACGTTTTTGTGATTCGCAGAATGGATGGAGGACGATGGAGTGACAATAGCCGAAACAGCTACAATCTTGTTGATGCGGTCTCACGTTCTACGGTGCAGGTGTATCCGAAATCATGGACCGCGATATACCTTGGACTGGATAACGTCGGGATGTGGAATATCAGAAACGAGTTCTGGGTGCGAAGGTATCTCGGGGAGCAGTTTTATCTTCGCGTTTATTCTCCGGTGATGTCTCCACGAGACGAGTACCCGCTACCACCAAACGCCCTTCGATGTGGTCGAGCCGTTGGAAAAAGGTCATGATCAGTCGTAAATTAACCAGCCACGGTTGAAGGGATTGTTATTTGCATTGTAAGATCAGAAAATGGTCATATTCTTTGTTACACCTCATTTTTTTATTGTAAACATTTAAAGTTATAAATAAATACCACAGTTCCATGTTCTGTTTTTTCTGTAAATTTCTATTTCTTCTATAAGTAAAGAAGTACCAGCAATTTATTTTTAACTATTAAGACCGTCCGTAGCAGTTTTCTCTACAAACAGTCTAGTCAGCGTGCCACGTCAACTTTCTATTTATTTTTTTCACAAACATTTTTACCTACAACAATAACACATTCATTCTTCTTACAAACAACCTCATAATTTTCATATCACCAACATGGAGGACCCACAAACCACCATCCTTGATGAAGGATCTTTAAGGATGGATGACCTCCACATCAACCTTCACAACACTTGTCTTTTCCATTCTTCTCACAAATTTCCTCCACATAAGCTATGGATGGCCTTGATGCGGAAGGTCTAAGGGAAATGATATAGGCTGGGTTTGGTGCATATCCTCCCCTTCTATATCTATGTTTGGTTTGGTTTGATTTGATACCTTGCTACACAATTTATAGCTAGAATTTTTATGTTATGATTTAGATTGGGTTTGGTGTGATTCAAATTTTGTTCCAGGGCTTTTGGTTAGAGTTTGATTATTGAAGGTAGAAAGCGGTGGTCGCGAATGTAGTAAAAGTTAAAAGCTCTTCGAGTGCTTCAAAATCAATGAAAACTTTACCAACAGTGACAGATAAATAAAAGAAACTTAAGAGCTTATATTAAAATCAGTTGACAAAAGTTCTGTGTTAAAACGCTATGGTTTTACAAATGAGAAACCAATTCAGCCAGGTTGTGAGTTAAAGATACGACCTGCCAAAATGGCTCGCGTTGATGGCTTGAACCACTTTTTTTTTTTAAATGATTAAAAAAAATTTCATTTACATAATAAGATATAAAAAGTAATAAAAGTAAAATTGACAGCTCAGCTTACACAGCGGTTCCGAATTCCTAACCTACGCCAAATCGTTAAATCCCCAAACCCCAAAACCAAACCGTGGACCAACTAACCTGGATGTCACGTGTGAATTGTGACAAGACTAAAACACTAATGACATTAATGTCAAAAGACCGAATTCATAAAAAGAACACTGAAGTAGAAACTAAAAAGGGTTATAAAACACGCTAAATTAACCATACTCAACTCATATAGACAAAGCATGCATTCAGAAACGACCTAGCCCGCTAAAATGCAAAATTTAGAACAATTGTACATCAAGAATTATTATTTCACTTGAAAGATGAGTGTTTATCAACTGAAAGTGCAAGCCATAATCATAACTAGGTTCAAGAGCATATCCAAAATCTACAACTGAGGTGTCACCTTATATATGATGTAACCTACACATGAAACCGCCACATATAGCAACTCATATAGCATCTCGATTAAAGTAGCACACTGCCTATTTCTCCGCCACCTGAAAGGATACACAAACGTGCAAAAGATTAGCCAATAGATCAAAAGACACATAGCCTTATGGCAAATTGGAAATTTGGGTTGAGCCAGTTTCATACAAAATGAAATGAAATCGGTCAACTGCCATCTAAGAGATATCTGATTGTAATTCATGAAAACAAAAACTGACCTATGATCTACATCATGGCTGAACAAAAGGAAACAAGATCAAATCAAAAGAAATGAAATGAAATGAAATTAGTCAACTGGGAATCGAAGATTGACTTATAATCTACGTCAAAGTTGACAGTTTTCGGGCCAAAAACATGTAGGGTCATGTTGGGTTGAGCATTGGCACGCGCCTCTTTTGACACGCCTAAATACCCTCTGCACAACTTTCTACACGTTAGACCCATTCCACCCACGTTAGTTTTAATAGGTACCCATTTGACCAGTTGTAGACAACAAATACTTGATCCATTTCTCAGTTATTATGCCAACAGCGCCACATCAAAATCAGACATAAAACAACAGTCACAAAATCAACCAGCCCGGTTTGACGTCAAATGAAAGCTTTGATTTTATTGAGAAAGTTAGTTGGCCTGATTCGAGAGGGAATAATCTCTGACACAAGAACACTTGATAGTCAAAATGAACAAGACATTGACAACTAAAACAGGAAATAGTTAAAGTTAAAGCATAAATTGTGCAGTTACCACCTCCTAACAGTCAACGCCCTACTAATTTAGCATTTTAGCCCTAATCCTTTGCTCCTGATTGACTGGGTCAAGGTAACTGAACTGAGATCTGATGGACCCAGATGGGTTGACCCGCTGATAAGGTGGAGTCGTATAACATTCTAGTATAATCTTTTCCCATTCATCCTTATAAGTTGAGATAATGGTGCGTGAGTGTAGAGATCAGCCCGCTACAATAAAAGCCTAATTATACAAATTGACTTACAAAGAGAGCATTTAACTACCAAATACAGTTTAGATTCAGCCAGAAAATATCTCAACTCACTCAAGGTTACACAAATGACTATTGTACCAGGAACTGAAACAACGGTTTAAGGTGCCTTTTACTTGAAACTTAATGGGCTAAACGGCCTGGATGATCTATTTGTGCAGCCATATATGCGTGTATACCTACAACTTAATAGTTAAGCCAGAGGCAGAACGAATAACCCACAAAATCGCACAACTCTCTCAAAAATCCACCATTATTCTGGGAACCTGAATAGTATTCGAATGTGAAACAAAGAGGTATGGAGTTCAAACTCCAAATGAC